>NC_084888.1:24554303-24714303 GCF_958979055.1 Alnus glutinosa | reverse complement strand
GAACTAGGTTAAAATATGATTAGTGTAAATAGAAATTAATTTTTGTAACACAATTTCCTGTGGGATCGACCTCGCACTTGCAAATCGCTATATTACAAACGATTCGTGCGCTTGCGAGTACTCTTTAAAACTCACAACAGTTAGCCTTTTAGTTTTATTGTGATTTGATGTTTTGTGTTGTTTGTGTTTTAAGATTTCTTAGGAATCTAATGTTGGGACTGTTGTCCAAAAATCCAATTGCATTGATGTTGCTTTTCTATAATTGTATAATTTTAAACATTGGATATATATATAATAGCTTTACATGTACATATATGTTTGAATATTTTCATATGATATACATGTAAGGTTCTTAAGTTACATTGTATTTAACTAAGGTTTGAGTGATGAATTTATCACACAGAAGCTCATAGTCATATGTCATTGTAATTTATAAACGATTGTTTATAGTCATAAATGGAATTGGAAAATTCATCTAGACTATAGTATGTTAACCTTAATGATATATCTTTATTAGGAGAAGCATGAATGGCATCAAATTGATATGTTAGTGTAAGTGTAAGGTAGTGTCATGCACCGAATGGACTTTATGAGTTATCATTCTTTCAACACTGTGATTAAGAATGATGTATGTGCACGATGACTTATAACAGTTACTCTAAATCCTGAGAAGATTCTGAACTCGTATGCAAAGTGTATGTCACTTTTGTTAGTTTGTGATTGGCTGCATTCTGTAGGACAAAATCACTTCTATGTAATGTTGCTTATTAATTAGGAATGCTGTTTATATTTAGAGTCTACATTTCAGCTTTGATCTTTAAGAAGATTCTATGCGGATTTCAAGACAGAGAAGTTGAATTCCTTGCATCCATCTGGACATCCCTGTCAACCATCCGGACGCTCGTCAGTTAAGTAACATCCGTCCGGACGACGTGGATATTCAGTTCGGACTCCCATCAATGTCCAGAAGCTTCGATCTGCTCAAGGTTGCATCTGTTCAGACGTCTCAGCAACACGTCCGGACGCCATTCTGTGTTCGACAAGTAAAAGGATTTCTTTCGCAAACACAGATATGGGAAGACAATTGCAACCATCCGGATGACATGTCTACACCGTCCGGACGCTATCCTTGATAAGGCAAGACGTTGAGCAGATTTGCAACCTTTCGGACGTCAGGTCTACACCGTTCGGATGCCAATCCTTATTATGAAAATTGTGTGCAGCTGAAGTGCAACCATCCGAACGTTAGGGCAACATCGTCGGGATGCGGCGTATTCATGAAAGAATTTCAGTGAATTTGGAAAGCCGGTTGCACAGTTGGCCGTCAGGATGCTCTCAGCTACCGTCCGAACCCTGCCTAGAGAAAATTGATTCAAACTCGATTTAGGTCTTCTGTAGCCTATAAATAAAGGCCTCTAGGCATGTAATTTGTAAGAATTCGATATTGAATTCCTTAGAGCTTAAAGAGTATAATTTAGGAGTTATTGTGCTGATCAGTTTGCTCTCAAGCTGTTGCCAAAGTGTTGTTGCTGTGCTCGTGTTGAAGTCTATCTTAGGGAGGAGTCTTAACGTAAAAGATTCCATTGAAGATCCCTTCAAGTAGGTGACTTGATTAGGAGGTGTTCGCATTGGGTGTTATGCGTTAGAGTTCACAAAGTGAGATGAAAATCTCACAAAGTACAAAAATGATATATCATGTAATTAAATCAGGAGTATCAAGGAAAAGAAGTAGTGAACTAAGTAACGATGTATTGACTTTGGTTCGATTACGGAATGATTCTATGGAGAAATAATATGTAATAAATAAGTATGTCGTAGGGATTGATTCATTAATTTGAAAATACATATTGGAATGTAGTTACCTTTGTTTAGTGGAATTAATTGTGATAAAATAGGGTTATGTGATATTGTCACAGACCTATTTAAAGCTAGTTGTATTTTTCCATTTAAGTCCCTATTTGAGTTAATGTAAACTGACCATATGTTATGTGCCTCGGTTGTGTATTTATTTATTTGGATTGTTTGATAAAACATGGGTCAAAAGAATATGATTCCTAAGTGGCTCATTACTTAGAGATGATTTGGCTTAAGAATCAATTTCCTATGGGCTTAAGCAATTAAAGAGATATGCGCTATTGGAATTAATTCTAAATGGCTTAAATAGAGATAAACGAGCATTGGGCCTAAGGGATAAAACCCAAGTCCATGCTGAATAGTTGGTAGCAATGGTTAGGGTTAACCCTAGATGGTAGGGATTGAAATTGTAGTTCTCCTATGATTCCAGTCTTATCTCTGCATCCTAGATAGTAGGGATTGGAATTGTAGTTCTCCTATGACTCCAATCCTATCTATGCTATAGCTTTATCTTATTTCCTAACCATATCATGAGTGTAAATCCAAGTCTATAAATAGAGGGCCATAGTAGAGTGTTATTTACTAATTTACTACTTCAAGTTGTGAGTCTACATTTACGGTCATATTCAATTATCAGAGAGAAGAAATGGAGGTTGAGTCAAGAACATGAAGAATACGCTCTTCACCATTCAACATGCGAGGAGCAAATAAACCAAAATCAACTGGCCGTAGTAGCATAGGAGAGGTTGATTTCGATTGTAAATACACTGAACATATATGTTAGTTTAATTAATCTAGCCTTGTTTATCTTGAAGAAATTTTTTCTGAGATCAGTATTCTATTGCGCATACTTTGATTAGCGCATGATCCGAACACGAAAAGCTTCAAAAATGTATGCATTTGAGGATATGATTTCTTTTGCCTTAGTTGATGGTTGTGGAGATCCATCGTCTGTTTAGAATGGTATGCTGAAAAGGGTGGATTTACCACAAAGAAGTAAAACTTGGAAATTTGTAGAATTGTCTAAGAGAAAGAAGTCTATAAGGTGCAGATGGGTCTACATGAAGACAAAGTTAGTTGAGAAAGCTTTGTCGCCAACGTGGCTAATAAATAAAAATATGTGATGTTATGTCGGTACTTGAGTGACACTTGTAAATTGTGATTACCTTTAAGGGTTTTGGCGGAGGCATTTGGAAGAGATTTGCATTGTAATGACTTATCCCATCAAGGTGAAGACATGTTGACGTGGGTATCTTGACCTATCAGGTCATTCGAGTGAGCCTTGCAGTTTTTAAGTGCCAACCGACTTGTACGCACAAGAGAGAAAAATAACATGGAAATTTTTCTCTCTCTCTCCCTCTCCCTCTCCCTCTTTTTTTTGGGCAACAGAGAGTAGCAAGAGAGAGAAAAAGTAACTTTGCAACATTGAGAAAGAAAAATAAAGAATAGTTTGTATTCTTGTTTTTTGTTTTTATTTGAAGAATAATCTCTTTTACATGATAGTAAGATTTTGGTGTATTGATGCTTTAGATTTTAAGTGATTTTCTCATCATGATTTTGTACTTCATTTTTTATAATGAATTTATTCGTAATCGCTTCTGCTGGTAGACGTACCTTACATTGAAGGAAGTACGTAAATTTTGGTGTTATTGTGTGTGATTGTCTTATTTTATTTACTGTAATTGTAGTCTTTACACCACACTTATCATTACAATTAATTAGAAGAAGAGTATGAATCACTTGTTACAGAGTGTACTCAACCTTATTTATATAGTGAATACACAACTGTTTTGGTTGATCAACCAAAACAGTCTAACAGATTTCCACATTTTACAAATTAAGACAAGCCATTGATTTTTTTGTTTTTTAATTTTTAATTTTCTAGTAGCCATTACAAATTAATTCTATTGAAGCTATAATAATAATAATTTTTCATACATCCATTCTTCCAGTCTTCCTAGAACTTTAAGTAGCTCGAAGATAGACAAGATTATTCATACAAAACACACCATATATAGTACAATAGTAGCAGCATTAGATGACTTTATTGCTCCAACTCTTCTTCCTCCTCAGTGCTGAACTTAATTGTAGCTTCAGAAAATCACAACTTTTAAGTACTGCTAATATTGATCACAACTGTTCCATTGTCACAACCAAATGCAATCCTGTAAGAAGTAGGCATATCAGTAAGGAATATATATAGTGATATTTATGATTTTTTTTTTTTCCTAATTGATAACGGGAAAAGGGTTAATTATAAGGGAGGATCCTTCCTAGTTCCCACTCTTGATCCGGAATAAAGAAATATTAAGGGATCCAGAAATCGAAAAAGGGGTGAGCTCCCCAACAACAGTCCCAAAACGAAAGAAACAATGCAGAGAAACATGCCGTTGGCGCCACTAAGACGCACTCATAGGTTGACAATGTGTTGGTGATTTAAACCTCTTCCTAACATGTACAACTCTGAACCTACAGCACACGAAAAAAGAAAAAAGAAAAAAAAGAATCTTACTGGTTTGATCCTTTCTTGTATCCAACATCCCAAACTCTTCCAAGATCATAGTTCAATGTGTTCTCAAGCCTGCAAGTTAATGAGAACTATTTAGAAGCATTAAAAAGTTTCTAATAAATTCCAGTTGATTAGCTACAAAAAAAAAGTCTTATTTGCAAGCAACAATTGTTAGAATATTAGGTTTGATTTGATCGATTCCCTTATTTAAGTATTTATCATAGTTGCGTATTGTGATTTCGTTTCTTGTATTCTCTCTACTTACCACAGTTCCCTATCAATAAGAACTTTTGTATTGGTAAACAATTATTCGAGTTGAACAAAAGCGAAATGTAGCCTTAAGGCAATTGTGAACGGTGGCCGGTACGTGGACGTATGCCTCTAAAGCTGAACCACATTTTTTCTTCTTTTTAATTACTTTTGCTTTTCTTCTCCTATTTTTATAGTTTATACAAAATCCTTCAACAATTGGAGGCCAGGAAGAATTAATTCCACTGAGTTGGAATATCTGCATCATATATACAAATGTTACCTATAGGTGCATGCGTCCCAAATGCAAATAGTCCCATCCTCAGAACCTGTAATAATTATGGGAAGCTCTGGATGAGCACACACCGATGTAACATTGTGCTTGTGGCCTTCTAGCGTTTGCAGACAAGTTTTGCCATGATAGTCCCACACCTGTCCATATAGAATTATTCAGTAATTAGTGCATTGAAATCGTTACCATATGACAAATTAAATCTCTGCATATATAGCTGAAAAAGATGGGTGATATATAGTGTTGCAAACCTTAGCAGTAAAATCATCAGAACCAGTTACCAATTTTGGTTCATCACCGCCTGTGAAGTAATCAACGCAGTTGACACCTTTCAAATGGCCATCTAATGTAAAATTTGGAGCAGGAGAGCCAACATTCCATGCCTAGGAGAGAGGGGAGCCATTAACAAAACCAGGAAATTAATGCAATGCAGTGACAAACAAGCTGCAGTATAAGAAACAACCGGTCGTAGAAAAATTCTTACAACTGTCTTAAAAAGCGTCACGTGTCTCTTGAGCATCTAAGAAAAACATGTGTTTCTCGTATATTAAGGGACACGTGATAGGTTGTAAGAATTTTTCTTCAATCTAATTTTGTAAGAAATTTGTGTCCAATGTTATGTATATATATTATTATACCTTAATGGTGCCATCAAGTGATGAACTTGCAAAAGAAAGGGTGTCTTTTGGATTAAAGGCAACTTGCATCACATAATGTGAATGCCCCTCAAAGATCTGAGTACACTCCCAACCCTTCTCCCAATCCCAAAGCTTTATAAGCTTGTCATCCGACGCTGACAGCACATATGGAAGGGTAGGATGGACGGCCACACACCTAATGTAATCTTCATGTGCCTCAAACTCCTTGATCTTTTCTAGTGTCTTATAATTGTATACGCGAATAAACTTGTCATCTCCTCCAGCAACAATCCACTGCTCCCGTGCTATGAACTTTGCTGACCTGACTGCAACCACATAAAAGCATGCATGCATGTTTAGAACACACAAAAAAATTTAAAGAACAAAAATAGCATCATATTAATTTGTAAGTGTAGATTACCTGGTGACTCAGTGATCTTGAAAGATTTCTCCACAGTCTGGCATTCATTGTATAATTAAAAAAAAATTAGCACCAAATGCTTAGAGATAAACAAATTACATGCCAAATTATATATATATATATATAGCCTTACCTGTGATTGGTAGTTCCAGATACATAGTGATCCCGAATACAAACTTAGTAGAATCCTGCATCAGAAAGCATTATGCAGCATATTTTAGTTAAATGCATCCTCATATTGATACTTTTGATCTAGCTATATATATAGCTTGTATGTGACATGAAGAATATATTTTCATGTACTGGAAGATGAAACTAATTAAAAAAATTGAGTCGTAGAAGATATATATCATAAAGATAGATGTAATTACCATGGCTCACTTGGATGAAAATCCACAGATTTTACTCTTTCTGAATTTTGAACGTATTCTTTCTGATCAAAGAAATCAGTCAGCAGATTAGTTAAACCATTTGAATTAAAGAAATTAATGATCTGCTTACAAAAGAAAATAAGATTACCTCAATTTTGAGTGAGACAGACTGTTGCATACCAGAAGCACAAACTTATGATCAGTCCAATATATATTAAAATATAATTATCAATTAAAAACTCAAATTGTAATTAAAATTTAGAGCTTTTTATGACATTAATATTTCTTATAATTAAGAGAAGAAATGTAACTCACCATTTTCACAGTTGATATCAAGGAATTGAAGAAGGCTATGGCTGATTAAAAATTTCCTGTAAATTGGAAATGGAGCAGCATATCTATTTATACATTACTGGATGCATCCATGCTTTCTAGTTAAGGAATAATGAATATTAATTCTTTCCTTCCTTTTTTGACTCTGAATATATTTTTTCACCAAACTTCCATTTCCTATGACTGTCTTCTCCCTATGTTGTCATCCGATGCACTCCGATCCGTTGATTTTTCTTACAATTTCGAGTGAACGGCGGAGATTGGGTTTCGTTAGAGTCTTCCCTATATGTTGTCATCCGATGCACTACTTCCGTTGATTATTCTTACGCGTTAGGATGGACGGCAGAGATTGATTTTTGATACATTTTGCACTTTGACGGCGTGGTAACAGACAAAAATTTTGGGCAACAACTGGGAAAGGGGGATTGTTTGAAGTGAGAGTCGTGCAAGAATGATAAGACTTTGAGTGGCCGCAGCTAGCACATGTGGTTTGAACTTGAAGGGCTCAAAATTAGCTATATATTCTTATCTTTTGGTGCGGACAAGTCAATATAATGTTTTGTTAAAGTCAAAATTAGTTATTCTAGAGCTTATCTCAATTTTCATTTTCCGATTTATTTTTATTTTTTTGGTTTTTGGTATAATTTTCATTTATAGGTAGTTTGGGAGGAACGACATTGTCCAAATTAAAAATTTGAGAGATATTACAAATGAGTAATGCTACAAATTATTCTTGTGTCCTTCTTTTGTCTCCTCAAAGTTGATGTGGCTCTTAAAATCACCATTGAATTTTGATCAAATGGTAATTTTAAGAGCCACATCAATTTTGGTGCGACACAAAGATAATATGTAGCATTACTCATTACAAATTGCTTAGCAGTTGGAGAGGTAAATTTGAGAGATATTAATTATTTTTTTTAAAAGAATAAAACTACATTATACATGTAGATATAAAAGCTAAGCTACAAGTAGATGGAAAAACAAGATAAATAATGCCATCATTTAAGATGAGTACGAAACATGTAATGTATGGGCATAAGGTCATACATAACTCATAAGGGATTTGATGATATTTTAAACTGCAAAAGATGTTCTTTCGGCCCATTTGTCCCTTGAAGCCCTCCGAAATTTGGATCAGCCTGGTGCAACTGGAGAGGACAACCAGAAATTGGACTGTTTGCAAATACGTACTATTACAATTTATTCTCCAACTTACAGCACTATGAGCCAAATTTGGGGATCAAAATGGGGTATTGCCGTATAAAATTATAGTTTAATCAACTGATGCAATTTTTTTGGTTTTTTTTTTTTTTTTTTTTTTTTTTTTTTAAAAAAAAAAAACCAAAAAAACAAACGGTATATCATTCATTAAATGAGAAAAGGGTTACAAGCAACAAAAAGTTCAACATGCAGGGGATGGGCTCCAAACAACAAACCAAAACCCCCCAAAAAAAAAAAAAAAAACACAAACAAACAGGGCCGAATTTGTAAATAACAAACATGAAATGGGTGTGTTTATAAATGTCTCGGTCTTTTAACCTTGGGCATAAGCTAAGGAATGAGGTGTAGAAAGTGGTATAGACATCAAAACAGAGGAGGATAGGGGCATAACCGTCGCGAGACCCTTCAACCTTACCTGAACCCCTAATGAAAGGACGCAAGTAAGGGCATGACCCTCGAAAGACCCTTCAACCCTACCCGAAACCGTTAATAAAATTATACTTTTGATATATTTAAGTATGTCAATTAATAGGCTTATTTGACCTCAATGAGTAGTTCAATCGGTTAGGAGTTACGCCTTATGAAATACACATCATTAGTTCGAATTCTCAATCCCCCTCCCCCTGCGATCATATAAAAATAATTAATAGGTTCATTGAAAAATACTTCTTTGCATTCTGGAATGGTGGATGGAGCATACTGACTCCACTGAGATGCATACGCAATGGATGCAAGAATACAAAGAAACATTTCTCTAGGTTCATTTTAGGGCAGGTTTGAGTAAGCTTGATCTATTATTATTGCTGTTGTTGTTGTTTTGGATCTATCTTATATATTGATCCCAATCTTTTCCTTAAGCTACAATTATACCCAATTTGAATATTTGGAGTTTATTAAGGATATTATAATAAGGAAAAATGATTGAATTAATCCTTATGGTATACATCTATTTCAAATCATTTCTTAAGTTTCTATTTTTATTTTAGCTCCTTATATTGTCACCTATTATTAAATTGATCTTTCATGTAACGCTTCAGAATTAATTAACTGGTAATTAACTCAGAGTGTCACAGTAACATCCTCGAGCTTATTTAAGAAGTAAATAGCTCGAAGAGTAACATAGAACCCCCTAATCAAAGAGCAATGCAAAGAAAGATACAACCATTTTTCTTTTCACAACTATGTCATATAAAATAATAACCAGAACAAGAAACTAAAGTAACATAACATAACTTAGAAATATAGATAACATCAAGTATCTTGATAGAAGACTAGTCACCAAATATAGGTTTTCAAATAGTACATATTAAATCTAATAATCTAGACGAAATATATCAACGATAGAAATAACAAAAACGTCCTCAAAGATGTCGTCAAAAGATGTCAAAGATATGATGTACCGATACCACACAAGTGTAAGGAAGGAGAAGCCTTCATTTTGCACATGATCCCACATGTAATCCACCGTCCCAGGGTTGTCCACAGAGATTATCCTGGCCAAATCATCCATTGAATCCTCTTGCGCGGGGCCTCGGGAGCCATCTTTTAATGTTTTACCGACTACAAAAGAAAGATATTTTACAGGTGGAAAAGATAAAGCATAAGTCTACGACTTAGTGAGTTAGCACACGAAACATATCATTTATGCAGTGAACTCAATCTTTTATATAAATAAAATAAATCGCACGCAACATCATCCAATACGGTTCTTGTCAGATAAACTAGGCAAAAAATCATACTGATGCATTATAATACTAATATATAATATCATGTGTTCAATTCATAATTGTCATCTATATGGTCTATCCGTACCCATAACTCTCTTACGGTGAGGTTAATTTGTGCGTCCTATTGGACATATGTACAACGTCGGTGGCTCGAGGAGGTATAATAGCCAACCACTACTAGTTGTTCAACCAAGTTCAACCTAATTAGGTGATCCACACAACTGGCGGTGTAGCAGGGCATGACTACCATTCGTGGATGGTGATGCTGGAAACTTTAGCCCTTGGATCGAAGGTAACCAACATTAACATAAAGTGGACAATACGGTCAAGCACATATATTAATATGCACATGCTCCAGACTCTTTACCAATTTTTCCAATTATAGCCATGGCATACGAAGATATTAACCATTTCTTATCATTGTATGAATTTACAAACCACACAATCAATCATTCATTTTCTCAAGTATTCCATTTGCACAAAATGTAGAGTTCACAACATTTTTATAAAGCATTTCATGTTAGTATAAAATATGCACGTTTGATTATCAAAGTAGACAAGCAAAAGTTCAGTAACTAGTTTCCACGTGAGTTTTACTCACCTTGCTCGTATGGATCTTATTGGTAACATCCTCGAACGCACCAACTCCTTCATATGCGAAATATCCCAACATTAGAAGGGTCTATCAAGCTAAAAACCTAACCCTAGTCCTCAAAAACATGCAAAATCCACTTTTTGGTCTAGGGTGATCAATCACCCCCAGCCTGTTCATCCAGAATAGTATCATGACATTGTTCATCATCTTCAACCTCTAGGTGAGGCCTGTAGGGCTCCTAAAACTTCAAAAGATCACCCATTTAACTCTTCTAATACCATTAAATACCGAAAGACCAAACCTTTACACATCAAAACCACAAGGTTATCAACTTTATAAACTACTCAAAAGCTCCAATGGACATTTTTTATCCACCTCTTACAGAGCCTACACTCGGATTGAGACCTATTTAGTTCGATTAAAACAACAAACAACCTAAACATAGGATTTTTATTTAAAAAGCTTAAACATTTCTTCTTAAACCAAGTTTAAAACAGTCAAAATAAACCTAACACACACACACACACACCCAACTATAGGAAAGACAATGACTAAGAAGAGATTACAAGGCTAAAGCAAGGATTCTCACATCGTGAGGCCTTGATCTCTTAAACACCATCACAAAGTCCTCTCCTTTCTTTCTCTCTCTCTCTCTCTCCCCCCCCCCCCCCCCCCCCCCCCCCCCCCAAGCACTTTGGAAACCCTAGTTGACCAAATAATTGTTAGGGTTGGCTTAAGGGTGTTTATATAGCCTAACCACCACGCCTGCAAATCTTAGATATATTCAAATCTTAAACTGGCTTACACCAAACGATCACTAAAATTTCTGACACTTGGTGATCAATCACTTAGGCCTGAAAATGGCCCCAAGTGTCATATCAGACCCATTTTATGCCAAACCTTGTTCCTTATTAACCCTTTAAGTCCAAATTAAGAATTTACTAGCCCTAGTTAAGATCGGGGTATTAAATTCCTCCCCCCTTATAAAAATTTCATATCTCAAAACCATAGAAAATGAGTAGCAATAAAACCTCTTCACCAGGCGTGTCATAAGGTCCCTGCTTAATGAATTCCCTGGGTAATATTGTCCCATCCATTTTTCGGCACTAGTACTACAACTCTGTTGTCTTTTTCCATCTAAATATGTCCAAGGATTTGTTAGAATATTGTACATCATAGGCACAATGGAATAATCCCAACAATCACTTCATGTGAACATGGATAGATTATGCTTTAAAATTATAACACAAAGAAGAAGCACTTAGAAGAGGTTCACAGTTAGCACAATAAAACAATGTTGTTTTTTGTTTTCTTCCTTCTCTGTAGAACAAGGCTGCCTTAGGAGTTTTAGAACCTTTGGATCTTCTCTTCAACGATTGAATATTTTCAAGAGAGAGGGTTCTCAATTAAGAGTAGGGTGAGCACGGGGCCGCGGGGGGGGGGGGGGGGGGGGGGGGATTTTTGCCATTTTTACCCCCGCCCGTAGCCGCAACTTTGTTCACTGAAGCCGCAGGATCACGCGCGCTTGCACGGGTGGGGGGGGGGGGTGTGTGGAGGCGAGGCGGTTTTTGTGGGTGCGGGTTTTACTGGTTTTGTGGGTTTTGGAGGGAGATTGATCTGAGTCAGAGAGAGGGAGAGGGAGATCTGAGTCTATCTAGGAGATTAGAAGTGGAGGAGAAGAAGGATACAGAGGCCTTCCTTTGCTTTCAACGATGATATGAACGTCTGAACGATGAGGCCTTCCTTTGGTTTCACCATTTTAGTATGTTGAGAAGAAGGAAGAAACAAAGGAAAATGAGACGAAATGAAAAGCATGAGAAACAAATGAATGGTGAGGATTTTGTCTTGATATCTAACGGTTGGGAAAGGCGTTGGGAAATGAAATCTCAGTCGTAAAATCAAGTTTTGGGCAAAGGGAAAATTAAAGACAATTCATTAAGGAAGGACGTGCGAGTGGAACTGTGGAAGCCATCAAGCCAGTTGAATTTTTATCTTGAACGGACAAGATTGGCTAATGGGTGGTCTACACTCTACATCAATTATTTTTTGGCTTACAGGTGTAAGCCATGGGAAATACAATAATTATTTTTTTAATTGAAAATTTTAAATTGAATGGTATAGTTGTAAGCCACGCATGGGTTTTAATTTAGAGTTATTTTCTTTCTTTTTATATACCAAAATCTGAGCGTTGCGTTTTAATTCTTTTGAACCCAAATATGAAATACCCGTCGTCTTCTTCCTCAGTTCCTCAGACTGAGGAAGAAAAAAAAAAAGAGAAGAGACGATGAACAAAGGGCACAGGGCGAAAATTGAAAAAGAAAAGAAATGAAAAAATGAAGGTGGGGTGAGGCGCTCTAGGGTTAAGTGGGGTTAGGGTTTTATTTATTTTTATTTATTTTTAATTTTTTTTTTTTCAAGCAGGGCGGGGGGGCTCATCCCCGCTTTTTTTAAAAACCCCAACCCGCAACCCGCCCTGCCCCATACGGGTATACCGTTTTTGGACCCACACCCGGAAGAAATCAACTAAAAACCTGGACTTTTGGGGCGGGGCAAAGTGGAGGACGCGGGGCGGGGCGGGTTTTTGCCCACCCGTAATTAAGAGTGTGCATGTCATGCTTTCACTAACTCTTTATTTATAGGCTCATGTAGGCTTATGGAAGATGTTAGAAACCTAGCATCCACACACCATGACCACTAGGGTTTCTTAAACCCTACTCTCCTCTTGTGTCATACACGGCCAAGGAGCATTCTAGAAGACTTGAGTTATCAGGCCAATTTACATCAGCTTGAAGATAAACCTAAACAAAAAATAAAAAAACTAGCTCCAATAGTTTTATGACATGTCTTCTCATGACTGTGGACTCATATATCCATTTGTGTAATTGTGGTAATTCTACAATTACATAGTTGATGTTGCAGGGATCGAGGTAGAAGGGGAGGACCTTTACGCCTATCTAGGTTATTACAGATGAGGCTGGCAGTAGCCTCCATATTTTTATAGACTAACTTGTTTTAATGTATTTTAGATGTATATTTTTTTAATGTGTCATATATGGCACCTTTTGATATATAGGTCTGGTGTGTTCATTTAGATATGATTATATTGCCATTAAACAAAAGAAAAATTATCCCGTTGTGAGACCTCTTATGTTATAAGAAGTAGTATCGTTACGTGAAAAATTCAAATATTTTTCACTTACAGTTTGTTTTAAAATTTAGGGAATTACAATCAAGAGCGTCGTAGTCAATATTACCTACCCTATACCAGTCATCGTCATACTCGACCCCTACTCTCATCCATTTGATGGAAAGATTGTTTCACTCGCAATCGAGGTTCGTGGGTGTCTTGGGCATCATCCTATGCTTCGTCAAAAGGAAACGAACTCCTCTTAGTCAACTACCCTGCAAACCAATCAAAACCAAAGTTCCCAACCTAGCACTCAACATATTTCGTGTCCTATTCAAAATTCGGTACCTGAAGTTTTTGCTAAGACCCATGTGAATGGCCCAAGTGAGCGCATTCAAAAGTGTCAGAGGAAGCTTGTTGAGGGTCTCAAAATTGGGATCCATCTTCTTCCTCAAATTGATCAACCCATTTGAGATGGCAATGCCCATGAGCCTGATCCAGCATCGGTTTCGGGTCCTTATGAACCCCTATCACTCAACCTAACCAAATCCAAACGTTCCCAAGGGTCCTACAACTCCCAAGAACAATTAAGAACTCATTTAGGTGTTAAGATTCTACATTTAATGCAAAATTATTAAAGGTTTTTACCTTGGTTACCATAAAACTCTTTGCATGCGCGCGCTTGTGTAAACATAAAATATTGATTGAGCATGTATTTGCAAAATTCCATCTCATGAAATTATAAAGTTTTGCTCATAAAATCATGTTCCTTATTTTGAGAACAATAAATAAATGAACACAAAAAATAACAACTCTCTTTTGAAATCATCATATGAATTAATACTTTTTTCTTTTAAAACAACTCATCTCAGTCCCCAAAACACGATCTAAACAACCAAACTAATGTAAAAAGAAGGATTACATAAATAAAGACAATGAGTTTGTAAGGTTTGTGAGTTTTATCTTGAGAAAATTGATAAGTCTTGAATTATTCAATTCAAGACCCCTTTATTTGCATTTATTAGACCTAGTTTGTATTGTATATATAACGTTTTGTTATGTTTTAGTGTTTTCTCTTATTTTCAGGTCTTAGTTGAAATCTAATTCAAAATACTTGAATTAGACCTGAAAATACATCAAGGGTATTTTGGTCATTTCCAGAGTTCGAGATTGATCCTGAGAAAATGGAAAATTGTCCAAGGCATTTCGATCGATCGATTATTTGTACAGCAATAATTCGATCGATCGACTTCTCGATCGATCGACATAAATTCGATCGAGCGAATTCGTGTCTTCCAGAAAGTTCAGATATTTTCAGATCTTTGTATTCTTTGTGCGATCCAAATTGAAAGTTGGATTTTGTGGACAGAAATGGACGCCGACCAACTCTGTTTGTGCGGCTAGGATTAACTCTTGATGATATTTTGTAAATCCAATTCTCTATATATATGAGATTAGGGTTGTAGGTTAGAACATGCATCTTTTGAGATTTCGGATTTGCTCAGATGTATCACTTCAATTCCTTGTGTTTTTAGTTTCCTTTAGTGCACGTTTTCTGGGCTTAGTTCCAGAGAGCTTGTCTCCTTTCTTTAATTTCAAGTTCTAGTTTAGCTTGTTCTTCATTTTCTTCCTTTCTTGTAATCCGAATTTATTTAAGTTTAATCTAGTTGTTTTTAATTCATTTCTTTCTTGTTTCTTTACTGCTTTCCTTTAAATTTATGCTTAACTTAGATTCAATTCATGTCTAGCTAATTTAGTCCTTAGGGTTTGATTCAAAATCCAATCCAAAGACCATGAAGTGTTCTTGATGTTCTTAGGATTTTCTTTAGATGTTTGATGATTGTTAAGGGCTAGAGGATATCAAAACCCATGCTAAAAGGTTTTGGTATCAACATTCCAATCAAATTTATTCATGAAAAAGAGTTTAACTTGTCTATGAGTTTTTCTTGAAGTCTTGAATAAAACCAACGTTCTTGGAAACAAGAACGATGTCTTTTTCAATGGTGCTATTTGACATAATGTATGATTTCTCATTAGAGTCACCTTATAGGGTATGCTAGGGAACACAAATCATTTCACCCCTTTGGTAGTCTAATTGTCTTTCAATTGTAGTTTAATTTTATGTGGAATGATTTGGTGTGAAACTAGATATCTTATCATTGTGGCCTAAATAGGGTTTTTCATGTATTGTGTATACTTATTAGGATGTGTTATAGAGTAGTAAGCTAGGGCACATTAATCACTCCACACCTTTGGTAGAGTAAAATGTTTTCAATTATAGTTTAATCTTTACGTGGAGTTGATTAATGTAAATCTAGGTGCTTTATGATTACGTCTTAACGAAAGTATTTTCATGTCGAGGTCGTCGTAGTGGTTGACGCCCATTACGCACTCATATCAAGCATGTTAGGAAGATCCATATAGACTTTAAGCATTGCATAGGTTGAAGATTGGATATGATCAACACCCTAAGTTTTCTTTTAAGTTAATTTCATTTCCGTTTCCATTTCTTTCACCTTATCGTTGTAGCTTCAATTCTACAACTTTTGTTTTTACTTTTGTTGATAAATTAAGTTAGATACGCTCTTCTCATATCCTATTACGCAAAACAACCAATATTTCTCTGTGGTTCGATCACCCTTACTATAGTACAACCGATTCGTACTATTGCGAGTGGTAAACTTATAAATTTAAAATCCACGTAGCGCTTGGATCGCTACCAAAAATGATAGAAAGTGATAGGTTTCTTCCTTTAGGGTTGCAAGAAACCTTAGGTTTGGACTATTCTTTCTGTTTCTCTCTTCTCCCTTCCTCTCTGATACTTTTGAAGGCTGAGAAGCCTTGCAAACAACTTTTTTTATGATTCTTAATTAGGATTTTTATAAGGGTTCCGGGGCAAGTTTTTAGGGTTTTAAATGCACAAAAAGGATTTTTGACGCAATGGGATCAATCCCCTTAAAGTTGGGATCAATCATAGGTTTATTTTATTTTATTTAAAGAAAAATACATTTAACACACCATGCAAAAGCTATGTGTACTTTTAAAAAGAGTTTTATTTTTCGAGGTGTTATAAGTGAGACTTGTTGACACATCGCATGTGATGGACTCTCAGAACCCTAACAACACCGTTTCTGCCTTTCGCACCTCCGGCTTCCACATTGATTTCGTTTTCACTCATGTTGTTGATGCTCCCGAAGATCTCATCCTTAGGGTAGTCTCTCTCTCTGTCCTCTATCTATTTCGTTGCAAAGAAAGTTGAGGAAAAATAATAGAAAATGTTGCCAATCGTTTGTTTGTGTTATTTTAGAGGCTTTGTTTGGGTCTGCAATTTCAAAACGTACGATTTAAAAATAGCTATTTAAAATCGAAATATTTTAAAATACAGTTAAACGTTTAGTAAAATCATAGTGACGTTTAAAATAGCAATTTAACTTTTAAAATGATATGTTTTTAAAACGCAACTCCTTGCTTGCGATTCGTGTATAGAAAATAAGTTGTGTTTTGCTTGCGATTGAAATTCCTCTTATCGGTTTATGGATGTTGATTGCAATTGTTGAAGGCCACGTGATCGATCACCCATACTTTTTGATGAGTCGCTATTTTGTATTTTCTCAGCAGCCAAACTGATTAGAGTTCAGGCTCTATTGTTTTTTCTTTCTAAAACAGTACAGCTTGAAGTAATGGTAAATTAGTAACTTTGAATTAATGAGATGTACTCACGAGCGACATATTTCATCTAAATTAACAGTCAAGTCTAAATCAAATGCTAGTAGAAATTAAATGATAGATTGTGTGAGGGGTATAAGTGTAAATGAAATGATAGTTTAGGAGCTAAGATATAATTTAGCCTGATATTTAATTTTGTTTATATTGTATTAATTTTTTTTTTTTTTGAAACAATATTGTATTAATTTTTAGGGAACAAATCTCTTTCAAGTCTGATCGAGTAAACACTGGATGGAATTGAAGCATATCCGCGGGATAATCATTATGAGTAATAATTCATTATGTCAAATATTTAAGCAAAGAATTATTATTTAAATGTTGTCAAAAAGAGAAAAAGAGAAAAAGCGAAAAGATTAAGAAGAAAAAGATAAAAGAGAGCCGGTAGTACAATCACTAACAGAAACAATGATAAAATTGTTATAGAAATCAAGCACAATAGACGCAAGCAAAGGTGCACTTTCTACCTCTTCTAATATTATTTATCAACCAACATGTTTCAAATTCACTCGAGCTCATCTCATCCACACAAATATATATATATATATATATATATATATATATATATATATATATATATATAATAAATGAAAACATTATCTATTCAATTTTTTATAATATTTTAAAATTCGAATTTCATTTCAAGTTATGAATCCGATTTTCTGAACTTATTTAATTAATGAGATTAATTCTAAGAAGAATATTTAATTTCATTGAAACACACGTTACTTTCTGAGTTCTAACTTTGATTAATCTAAGTATTGAAAGTTCAAGTTCTATTCATTTAATTTTATTTTGAACATGTGTCGAGGTAACACTTATTACCGAGCTGAATAATTTGTTCAACCTTAACTCATTTTTTTTTTTAGCGAAGTCAAGCTTGTTAACGAGATCCTTAGTTAACTTATTCTTTCTTTATATAAATTAAGTAAATATCATGATTATTGATTTTTTTTCGTACATTCATATATACTAATTATTAATTAATTGATTATTATTAAGATTTTATCATTTGAATTAATTAAATAAATTAACTTAGAATCCAAACTAGAGTTTATACCTATGTTTTAACCAAAGTACATGAGAGTAATCGTTACTAGTAAATTAATGTGATCCAATTGTCATAATTAAATAATCGCTGATAACAGGAATGATCAAACGTTCAAGATTAAATGACCGTTAGTAATAAACACAATTGAATGGTCAAAATTAAATAACAGTTATATTTTTGTTAATTTCGAAATTAAATGTGTTGATGAACAAACAAGAAGCTGTACGTTGGTGTTGATGACCGTCTAAAAATCCTATTCGATTCTTCTGCTATCTCTCTTTAGAATAAGATCATTTAATAACTGATCTTAATTTTGTGTTTATACGAACGGACTTATTCATTTAATTGACTGTACGTAGTAATTAACTATATATATATGATCCAATATTACTGGCAGGAGTTATTCGAATTATGATGGTTTGTACGTATGAATCAAAAGTGTAATTTGATTATCTACCATTACATGGATGGATCATATGGATCCTCCATTCTTGCGGGAGTACGTAGATAGACGAGATTAATAAAGTATTAGCCCAAATTGATTAGAGGCAGATATTTAATTGCTTTGGAGGATGATGGGTTTGTGCAGAAAACCTATGAAGATAGGCTTGAGTGAAGTAAGCATATAGGCTAGGGTTTCGAGTGGGGCGGCCACTAAGATTTTATGTGGTGAAAAAACGCGCAGAATCGTGCAGAACATATATATGAAGAGACCAGAAATTGACTTGAGTGGAGCACAAAAGAAAGTACTCTAAAGGAAGTCAATTGAAACATGATTCAAACGTACAGTACTGTGGACCAAAACGTGTTGCAAGATGGAATATACGTGAGGATAAACCCTTTGGCACTCACCACCGCCCTTCGTGTTCATCCATGGGAACAGTACGTGGTTCCTTGGATGTTGAAGTAATTCACTAGCTAGAACTAGCAAATAGCCGGCCTGTTCATCTGGTTGGCTTTTCTCTGTTATTGTAACTTCATTTTGGTACGTAGAAGTAACGAGGGAATATTGTACGTACATGTGTTCGATCACATGAAACCACGGCACTTCAGAACTTGTGGGCATAAAATAGTTTTTTTTTTCCCCTTATTTTTTCTTCTTACTGACTAGTGACTAGCTAGGGATATATATATATATATATATATATATATATATATAATATATATGAAAGAAGTATAACAATAATAATAATATATATACGCTTCATTGTTTTGCCCTTTTGGAAATTTCTGTGAAACTTGTATGATATATAATTTTAAGCAAATTAATGGGATTCTGGACCCTCATAATTTTTAATAAATTTATTACTAACTTATTATGAAAGAAGAAAGCCAGGACAATTTCAATAAATTATTATTATTATTACTTAAAAAAATAATAATAAAAATGGTATTTCGTTATAATTAATCCATGGCCCTCTCCTTAACCTCGAAAAACAATAACAATATTTTTTTTTAAAACTAGCTATCCCTCAATTTAGAAATCTTATTGATTCAGATTCTCCAACTATGTCGTTAGTGAAACTGTAGATTCTTGACATGTACATGCTCATCATGGTCTTGTATAAACTACAGATCGATTATCGATCCACCTATATTTTCCTTTTATTAATTAAAGCACCATAAAAATGGACTACTTATGTCACGTCCGGTCCCAACCCCCGTTAAGGGCAAGGGCGACCATGATATATATGAACATCGTTACTTAAGAAGATTCACCTTAGAAATATTATTTATCAACGAACATGTTTCAAATTCACTCGAGCTCATCTCATCCAAAAAAAAAAAGAACAAAATCGTAATATATAATATATCCAACGACCTCTCCAGGCTCTCCTTTTAGCTAGGTTTTCATTACTTTAACTATTCTCTTATTATGTGCTCTATTATTTTCATGATTCCTTATGTTTTTTCTGGGTTTTTCCAGAATAGATGAAAAAAAAAATATGAAAACATTATCTATTCAGCTTTTCATATTATTTTTAAATTTGAATTTTATTTCGAATTATGAATCCAGTTTTCTTAACTTATTTAATTAATGAGATTAATTCTAAAAAGAATATTTTATTTCATTGAAACACACTTTACTTTCTAACTTTGATTGATCAAATTGAGTATAGAATGTTCAAGTTGTATTCATTTAATTTTATTTTAAACACGAGTCGAGTTTGAACTTAATTATCACTGAGCTACATAATTTGTTCAACTTTAGCTCATTTACTTTTCTAGCGAAGTTGAGCTTGTTAACGAGGTCCTTAGTTAACTTATTCATTCTTTATATAAAGTAAATATCATGATTGTTGATTTTTTCATACATTCATATATACTAATTATTAGTTAATTTATTATTGTTAAGATTTTATCATTTGAATTAATTAAATAAATTAACTTAAAATCTTAAATAATCCAAACTAGAGTTTATATGTATGTTTTGAGTAATGCTACATGCCAACCCATGTCCCTTACATGTCTCCAAAAATTGATGTCGCCAAAAATTGATGTGACTTTTAATATCACTATTAATTGGATTTGTGATAGATCATTATTTGATTTTGATCCGAGTTTATACGAGTATAGCTCATTTAATACTTGATCTTAATTTTGTGTTTATGATCGGCTCATCTATTAAACGAATCGAGTTTATACGAACGGACTTATTCATTTAATTGACTGTAGTAACTATGATCCGTAGTTACTAGCAAGAGTTATTCGAATTATGACGGCTTGTACGTATGGATCGAAAGTGTAATTTGATTATCTACCATTACATGGATCGATCTTCCATTCTTGCAGGAGTACTACGTAGACAAGATCAATAAAATATTAACCCAAGTTAATTAGTGACAGATATTTAATTACTTGGAGGATGATGGGTTTGTGCAAAAAACCTATGAAGATAGGTTTGAATGAAGTAAGTAAATAGGCTAGGGTTTCGAGTGGGGCGGCCATTAAGATTAATTATGTGGTGAAAGACGTGCAGAATTGTGTAGAACATATCAAGAGACCAAAAGTTGACTTGAGTGGAGCACAAATGAAATTAAGGAAGTCAATTGAAGCATGATATATTCAAACACTGTGCACGAAAACATGTTGCAGCCACTTAGTACTGCCCTTCATGTTCATCCATGGGGATAGGGTTAGACGCCTACACTATTCCCAAATGATATTTGTGATTGTTTCCCAAATGGAAAGAACTAATGTACGTGTCCACCGTCTTCAAAGCAAAAAGTAATTGTGTTGTTTGTAAGGTGGTATTGTAATGGTGGAGCAAGCAAGGAAGGCTATAATTATCCTTTTAGGATGTGATTTGATTTGAATGTTATTGGCTTTGCATTACTTGTTACGAGGAACCCTAATCTGATCTTGTCTCATTACACGCTTTGAATTTTGAAACAGCTATGGAGCTTCACGCTCCAAGCCACTGACTAGAAGCCCTAACGAAGGTCTTGCTGGCCGAGGATGACTTCAATAATTCAAACCAGGACCTATCATTTTGTGAAGGGTACGTAATGCTAGAAATCAGTACAATTGTATTTCACTATTATGTGAAGCTCAGGGTAACACGTACACTTGGGTTGCATGCACGAAGGAGTGGAGGTGGTAAGAGTTGAGCAAAGGCCGGTGGAGGTTGTAGGGTACGTGGTGTGTAACGCCTTCAAAATTGATTAATTTAAATGACTAATCTAGAGTGATACTTGTACATAGTGACATTCACACTAATTAACTAGTAATTAATGGAATTACTACAACCACACCATCTAATCAGAGTAAAGTAATGCAGAAAGCAGAAATTAAATGATCTGAGAAAATTCTAAATATCTGTAAGTACAATAACTGCTAGCATCAAGCTCCAACACAAAGCTTCCAAGAGGCATTAACTATAAAATAACACTAAATCAATAATATTAATCAAACCTGGCTAAATGGACTATGATATATTCATTCTAGCGACATGTCACACTCAAAAGTCCGCCAAATCTCTTAATCTACAAAAACATCAAAGTGTTCTACAGGTGAAAAAGTAACTGCGTAAGTCCACGACTTAGTAAGTAAGTTACTACACAATTCGTTATGTATTGAAAAACATCATTCACGATCCTTCCAAAAATAAGAAATTATATGAGTTTAATCGAGAATATATTGAGATTGGCTATGCTACTACGCTAATACAAAATGATTTTAGTGTTGAAGAGGGTAACAAAATATCAAGGTCAATGTCATATTTTAATGGATAAATCACACTAACCTATAAATTATACAAAATAATATATTGTTTTGTTACAACTTTCTTCATATGGTCTACCCGAGATTTTAACTCATTCTTACCAGGGTTGGCACTATCCCAAAGGACATGTAGTGTAACTACCCAGGCCCGATTTTTTAACTTCAAAGTCTCAAAGGCGCAAATGTTACTTATTTGAGATCCAGAGCACTTATGACCATTATAATGCATGCCTTGAGATTTTTTTTTTTTGGAAGCATAAGGTCTTAGTATAATAAGTGCAAAATAACCTAAACTAATAAGCCAAGTGGTCTTTTGTCTTGTCTGTGCCTGAGACACACACTGACAACAAAACAAAGATGCAACAAAAGTAAATTAAGTGAATGTCATGATTCCCCCAGAAAACCTAAGCATCTCGGTCACCTATATCAACTGTCTTGAGACTTGAAAAGGGGAAAAAAATCAGGGGTGAGCCCAAGGCTCAGTAAGTAATATTCTCAACCGAGTTAAAAATGTTGTGGTTATGACCTTTTGAAATAAAAGTAACATTATGATAGAAGCTGACACTTAACCATATAACTTAAAGCAATTACTTGAGTTAAACTCTACTTCTTTTTTTTTGGCACTCAAAACATTTTTCTTAGTCTTACTTAATCAAAACGTATATTCATAAATATCATAATCAACTTCTTTAATCAAACTCAGCTTAAAGATATGATTCCTGAACAAGTAAATGCTTCTTTTTTCACTTGTTATTTATGGCATCGAATACTACTACGCCTCTTATGTATGGGGTTGTACAATCCAACCTTCGAGGATTTGACAACACCCATGGCCGCTGATGTACCATGTAGACTTTCAGGGCATGCATTATAATGGTTATAAGTGCTCTGGATCCCAAATAGGTAACCTTTGCGCCTCTAAGGCTTTGAAGTTAACAAACTGGGCCCCTCTGGCCTGGGTCATTACATGTAGTACAACACCGGTACCTCACTGTTGCCGCATATCATCCAGCAAAAGCGGCCCGACTGGATTCAACCCCAAGTGATCCACACCACTAATGACTTTCATTCGTAGTGACCACTAATCAAACATGGTTGTGCCGGTCACACTATAAACCATTGGTACCAACGCGACACTTGAATTGAACTGGACCATTGAATAGAGCTTATACACCGTATCGATGTCTACCATCCACACATGACAATCCACCGAATATTTTTTCCATTTATTCAAAATACAATCTACTTTTCATTTACATTATTTGATAAATGAATAGGCTCATAACATAGATCTTTAGGTTTAATAAATTAAAAGCATCGGAAGAATATCATAATCACATAATCAAAGAGTTATCCATTCCGCAAATATTTACTTACTTCGATCGTGCATCAACATTCTCAAGCATCTTTATTCCTCAATACTGTAAATCATACACTAATATCAGTCACGTCACATTCTACAAGTCTAATCTTGAGCGAAATCCTAAACATGCAACTAAACCCAAATTACGTCTTTCTACGCCGATCAATCGTTCAGTCCTTGACAATCGATCGCTCGGTCCTTGCCAATCGATCGTTCGATCTTAGGTGACATCAATGAAAACTAACGTCTAGCTATCTCATTCATAATCTCAACAATAAACCGATTCTTAAATCGCTATAAAGATCCTAAAACATGACATCTAACGTACATGCACATTCAAATCATACATAATCAATTATAAACCCAATTTGTGTTTTAAGATGTTCAGAAATGGTAGATCTACATTTTCCAAAAAAATTATTTACAAGTCTATGAAATGTATCAACTTACTGTATCAAAAGCGTTTAGATGATGATTTAATCTTAATACACGAGACAGATTATGTTGAGTATGAGAGAGAACTATTTCTTCCAAAAGATGACTATAACTATCCACATTTATAACATTAGCAAGGCATAACTTAGATATAGATTCATCATTATTAAAACATATAAAATGCACTCTAGAAGTTTAGATTAGTGAATGTTACCTTGAATTGGAAGCTTCCAAAGCTTGAAGATGAACTCCTCCAAATATGAAGTCTCTCTCTCTCTCTCTCTCTCTCTCTCTCTCTCTCTAGGAGTTTTCAGAGGTTATAGATGACCAAAGTGAAGGTCCTAGATGAGAAGGTGACTTTATGAACGCTCATGCATGAGAGAAAAGGTATAAAGGTCTTTCTATTTTATTCCTTGAAACTGTCGATCGATCGTTCGTTATTCGAATCGATGTTTAGGTGCTAGGGTTCCATCGATCAGTCGATGGTGACATCGATCGCTTGATAATAGGGTTCCATCAATTGATAGATAGTGACATCAATCGTTCGGTGCACAAAATCTTCTAGAATTAGCTGTAGGGTTTAGTCATTAAAAAAAAAAATCATATTTGAAATTGTTTTTACACGTTTAAATATAATTTCTATAGTTATAATTGTTTATAAATATTTATTCATTCCCTTGTTTATTGAATTATTAATTCAAAATAATTATTTAAATATGAGGGGCGTTACATGGTGCGGGGACGGAGGTGGTAGCAAATGGATAGTAGATCTGGCTTCTAAGACACAAAAACATTTTTAAGAGAGAGAGAGAGAGAAAAAAAATATGAAGGGGGAGCAAGGGGTGAAGTGTTCTAAAGAAAAATAGTCATATTGAATGACAACATTTATAGCAGTCCTATGGGGCGATTACTTACGGACAGTCGTTCCTAATCTCCGACATCACAAAAACTAGCTTTTCGAGTCTATAAGTAATACTCTAATAGTAGTCAATACATTAAGCAAAACCCTAATCTTATATGTTAAACTCCAATCATGCACTTAAAACACTATTTTTACGCTTATTGCCCAGAACGATTGATCTTTACTAGGACCACTCGATCGTTGCTGACTGATTGATCGTTCTTTGGGACGATAGATCATTTTGCCCTAGAACATGATTTTTTTTTTAAAAACAGCCTACCAAACCAAATCTAATATTTACCCAAGATTCCTAGAGGTCACAAGAATCCTAAAGAACACCATACATCATAAACAAACGTTTTAAAGGAAACAAGATTACAAATATAACTTCAAATCATCAAATATCTTAATTTTCCTCCCATAGTCACATTGTTAAATAAACAAGGAAAATGCCCTAAAGTATTGGAAGATAAGTGTTTGAACATTGTTTTAAGGTTGAAAGGAAAACTAGTCTTTAAAGTCTACACATTTCAATAAAGATTAAAACTTTTCTACTTAAAAGACCAAACTTTAAGCTATTTATAAAAGGAAGATAACTAATCATGATTCAACACATAAATCATAATTTAAAACATGATCACAAATTAGAGCTAGGTTAAGCTTCCATACCTTATAGGTAGGAGCTTTCCAAACCCTAGGTGCGCACACCCTTTGTTATACCCAAAAAAAAAAATACATATATAAATATATTTATTTAAATGGTAATGATAATGATAATTTACAAACAGAAAACCTTAGTTTTATTCATGTAGAAATATTTTCAATAAAGTGTTTACAATATTCAAGATAATCATCGAAATATTTTAAAACAAATGTTTTTTTTTTTCCTTTTTTTTCGCACATTTGAACTTTCCTATCAAACGATCAATGTTTCCACCCCGAACGTTCGGTATTTCTTATTGACGATTGAAGTTTCATCCCGAACATTCATCTTTTCTATTAAACGATCGATGACAGTCTGCATGAAAAATTTAAAAGAGTTTTATTTCCTTGCATGCCCATGTGTCCTATTTAAGGACCAAGGATAAACCCTAGGTCCCATTTCGTCCCATTTTCACAGACCATGACTTAAAGAGAAAAGAGAAAGAGAGAAAAAGAGAGAGAGAGAGAGAGAGAGAGAGAGAGAGAGAAGAGAGAGAAAATGGCCAACTTAAAGGTTTTTTTCCTCTATTTTTTGGAGAAGCTTCTATATATTTATGGTAACTGGTAAGGGAGTCTAACCCAATCTTAAATCTCAGTTTTAATGCATGATTATTATTGTGATTTTCGTACTTAAACATTGGTAGTTATTTTCATCTCACATATAGTAAAGTTGGCATTTCATAAAGGGAAAGTTTGTTCCTTGCATGTATAACATAAACTTTAAAGATATATTTCCTTTTTATGTCCAAGCAATATCAAAGTATCTATATTTCAATACCTAAGAACACTTTTCCTTGGCTCATTAGCAGTATATTTTGATTGACAAAGAAAATCATGTGCATTTTTTATGTTTTTAAAAATAATATACGAGGCCATGCTTGATTAAATGTATGTGCATAATGTATGGTGTTTGCTAGGGCTTCTAAGATCTCTAGAGCTCTTGTTTAAGTTTGTGATTAAGGTGTAGTAGGAGGTTCTTAATAGATTATAGTTCTTGGCAATCATTGAACGTTCCACCTCGAGGTCGAACAATCGTTATATGTATAGCGAACGTTCGACCCTCATGAAACGAACGATCGATGCTTACTGAAACTAGCAAATTAGGGCTTTGATTGCATGATTAGAGTTTTATGTGCAATATTAAGGTTTTTAGTGTGGAATGTGTCTAATACTAGAGTTTGATATGCAATGATTTGGAGGTTAAGATGTGCAAGAGTCAAGAGGATCTTCCGAGGTGAGTAAATGCTTATGGAATGGCTTTATTTCACTATGCATATGTTGACAAAGTGAGCATAATGTTATTCCATGTTTCAATAAGAAAATAAATGTCTATAAATGCTTCAAATGGATATTTGCATATTATATGATTTATAATAATTGAGCATATGATGTGGATTGTCATGTACGGATGGTGGGCACATGTTTATATATGGGCTTGACCCTATAGTCACAAAAATTTACTCTTATGCTTGGCCTTATATCCAATGGTTATAGATGAGCGGCGCACCATGTACGGATGGGATCATACCTACGACATCGTCAGTGGTGTGGATCACCTAAGGTTTAAATCTGTTCGTATTATTAATGATGATAGTATGCATGCTTCAATGGGGCACCGGTGTCGTACTACAGATCCCTCGAGACAGGGCCAACCTCTAACACCCTGGAATTTTATTTTCTAGAAAGAGAAATCTTAATTTTGAAGGTGGATAGAATTGTAAAGTTTTATAGACGAAATAATAATTTTGAGAAAAATCTTATGGAATAAACAGATATTTACAGTGATGAATTTTATTTGGTGATTTTAGTTTACAAGATTTGGAATTTGCTACTAAGGAGTTGGGGTGAATTTGTGATTTAGGAAAGCTAAGCTTGAGGTTTGTTTGAGAAATTGTGTTAATTTTGGGATAATCTTGGTTGGGTCTTGGCCAAGTTGTGAGGTGATTTTCGGTTGCAAGGTTGATTATTATGAGAAGAAATTAGTGGTTCTTGAGTCCCCTTTTTGTAAGATGACCGACTATGTATATGAGTTTGATATTGTGGGCTTTGGGGTATTTGATTTAGAAATGACAAATGGTTAGTTTGTATAATAAATTAGTTGTATTTGTATGAGTACTCTATTTTTAGGTGATTTTTGGTTTTGATTTGGAATGAGGTATGAGTATGGAGGTAGTAATGGGTATGTGTTTAATTTTTGAGAATTTCTACGATTTGGAAGTTTTAGAGTTTTGTCCTTAACGATCGATCGACCCGAGTATCAAACAATTCATGGCGAGCGATCGACAGCTCCATCAAACGATCGATGGTAGGGCAGAAATCTATTTTGTTTAGTTCTGCGGTTTATGTTCTAAGATAGGGTTTTAGATAGGAAGTTTCTAATTAAGGAATTTATTTGGTACGACTATAGGATTTTGTGTAAAGACTTCAAGAGGGTTTTCAAGGGATCGATCGCGATAATAGGACGGTACGCAACGATGAGGACTGAAAGGATAGTTTGAGTAACAGAGGTAAGCAAGCTATCATTGCGCTAGTATTTTTATAAATATTTACCCAGTGCATTTTGTGCAAAGCTTTCAAAGAAAAAATTAGATTATCTTTTAGTATTCTAAAAAGTATAAAATACTCTTATGCATAAAATGTGTGACGTGCATTCCTTTTATAATTATTGGCTTAGGGTTGTGGCCACACTAGTTGGTAGCCCGAAGTAAAGGGAGTGAGGTTGATAGGGTTTCATAGAGAGGGGTTGAATGGACTAATGGACTAGCCATTGCTGAAAGATGATGTGTAGAACAAGCACAACTTTGCATAGATTTAGCCTACAGAATGCATTTAGACGTAGCAAAACGAGTACCTCTTAATATTGGGGGGACTCCAATTGCCTTGCGGAGGTTTGAGAAAAACTTTGTAAGCAAAGAACGAATGTTTGTTACTGAAAAACAAATAAAAAATAATAAAATAAAAAGGGCTTTGTAGATGATTTATTTTTTTATGATGATTATGTTTTTTTTTTTTTTTTTTCTCTTATAAATCATTTTACTTTGTAAGCAAAGAATGAATGTTTGTTGCTGGAAAACAAATAAAAAAGAATAAAATAAAAAGGGCTTTGCAGATGATCTATTTTTTTTTAATTTTTTATGATGGTGATATGATGATTATGTGTGTGTGTGTGTGTTTTTTTTTTTCCTTATAAATCATTTTGTAGCGTAATTGTATATGAAAAAAAGAAAAAAGAAAAAGAAGCCATGAACTCTATGAAATTAAAAAAAAAAAAAAAAGAACAAAACAAAACAAAAAACAAAAAAGGTCATAGTATGATTGTTTATGTTTCTTAAATAAAGAAAAAAAAATGTCCTCAAGAATATAAATTATATTTGTATTATAAGGGTATTTTAGAAAATTTGATTATAATATGATTCCATTCACCAATGTATTACACTGTACCAAACAAAATAATACATATGCAATGTTCTATTCCACCGTTACAACCAAACAAAAGAATAGGAATAGTTATTTCATTCCACCTTCATCTATTCCCATGAATAATTATTCATTTTCCTAATGGAATAGACATTCCGCAAACCAAACGAGGCATATGTATAAAATAGTAATGCTTATAAAGTCAATGTTTTGAGTAAGATATTTTAAGAGAAATATTTCTAGAAGGTTAAAATTGAAAAAGAACATTGCATTAAAATACTTTTATCTACATAATTAAATGTTCACAATCACATACTAGCACCAACTTACTTTTTAACTAAGTTGTGGAGTTACGCATTACTTTTCTCTACCTATAAAACATCTTAGTGTTTTATAGAGGAGCTAGCTAGGATTGAGTAGGAAAGATCTTGAGGTAGATGCGATTGTTCAATGTAAAGATATTGATCATACTATCACTGAAGGACCCATTGCAGGATTTTGAAGGCTTCTCATAGTAACTAGTACTTTTGGGTGACACTAAATGCTTAGTGTTTTGAGATGCATATTAAAGTTAGTTTAGAGATTTTTTTATAGTGATGACATGTATAATGTAATGATTTAAGTTATGAGGAGATTCTTAGTAAATGCTCGAATTGTAATAATAAATGTTTATAGAATGAAAGAAAATTCATGTATTTTCACTGCTTATTATTCTCTTTTAAGGAGTAGAGATTTCTTGGTAAATAAGTCTTGGACACGCTCGTGAGTTAATTAATTTCTTGGGGTGTTATACAACCCTGGCCTATCAAGAAGGGTTAAGAGCTCCAATAAATTAACCATACGCAGGAAAGCTGTGACTATGTTTATTTATGTATAAGATTTACTCTAAGGATGATTTCTGCAGTTTATAATATGTGATTTGTCCCTCAGATTATGCTTGCTCTATTTTAAAATAAACTAATTTTTCTTATTAGCATATAACTGAGGCAACATTGCTTCAATTTGTAAAACCCATGACATTGATAATTACTAAACTTTGAAGAATGTGATCTGTTACCAAAGGCTCATTACATAACAAGTTTCATAATAATTTATTTACTCAGTCGTGGACTTATGCAGTTACTTTTCTATATGTGGAATACCTCGGCGTTTTGCTGTTTAGCAGGTTTGATGGATTATTGGGTAGAGCATTTCGTTGGGATGAAGATGTCGCGTGAAAGGCTCATATATGGTCAGGATTGCGTAGAATTGTTAGAATGTGTTAATTTCATAGTTATGTTTCTTGGAAGTTCTGTGTCTATATTGATGATAATAGTTTATGTAATGAAATGTTTAAAATTGTCTCAAATCATTCTTTTTTGCTATCTGTTATAGTATATTTTGATAGCTTTTGTTTGAGTAGTGAATTCAGCTAATTACGAGTTAGTTAGTATGAAGGCATTACGATTTACGAGTAACACTCCAAATTAAGTATTTTAATTGTTTAATTTTACGGGCGTAACACCTTTCAAGGGAGGTCTTCGATCTTCTCTCTCTCTCTCTCTAGGGTCGGTAGCAAGAAGTGGACAAAATAGAGACCTAGGGTTTATCCTAGTCCCTTAAATAGGGCTCTTTCCGTGTGTGCGCGTTAAAAAAAAAATAGAAAAAAGGGAAAGAAGAAAACTTTGTTTTAACACGGGCCATAAACACTTCAAAACTTGATTGAGCGTTTAACAAACAAGGAATATAGCATTTGTAAATATACATGTATGTGGACATTTAAAGTAACACGCTTTCATGTATTTTAAAATAAAATTATTCTTAATGATTAAATCGGTGATTAGTAAAATATTTATCACGTATTTAAGCGGGGCGGGTGTTACAGTAGAGGAGTTCCACTCCAATGTTCAGCGAGAGAGGTGCCCGACAGTTGGCTTCCAGAAAACATCGATTTTGAATCTCATAGTCTTCATAGGAAATAAAAGGACATCGACTACGGAGAGGTAGAGGAAAAGGCATGCAGATCGATTTGCCAGCCGTGCCGGACGGTAGGCCTAAAACCCAAAGATATTTCCAGGCTGTTTGAATTTGTTCAAAAGTAGCTTCAAGTGTGTAACAAGAATCTGAATAGATTAAGATGTCTTCTTTTTTCAAGCATATAATCAACAAGAACAAATTCCAGACTGACAACTACAACTAGGGAGTTGATATGCGTACGTATTAATTCATGCCACATTTCATGTTACAGTACGTGATTATTAGTAAGTGTAGCACTTGTCATCTTTTTAACACAATCTCAGAAGAGAATTTTCCTAAAAGAGAGAATTATTTTTATGATTGAATCAGGTCCGTCAATCGTGCGTACCATATTATTTACAAATTGCGGTAGCCCTTGCATGCAGACCATTTACGGGTAGAATCTTAATCGAATGCTTCTACCGCTCGCCGCGTATATGGCAGAATATTGTTATTTATTTTTTATTAAAAAAGAAAAAAGAAAAAGGTTAGAATATTCTAACCTATTTTGAAGCATAATTTGAAGTGAAGTGAAAACTTATTCTCTTCGATGGGCTTGAAATTTAGCGGCTGTTGGTATTACGTAGCAAGAACGCGAATGATCGAGATCAGTCATCAGTATGTACGTACGTTGATCAACTGGGTGGAAGTAGCAGTACTAGCTAGCTACTAGTACTAGTGGCTGATGACGTCGTTTAACAGATCGAAGAAGGTAGGCCAATCCCAGAGCATTCAACAAGCTGGAAACTATTGACTCGATCGGAGCAGATTTTGCACTAAAGGAGGATCATCTCAAGCTTGCTACCATTTTACTCCTCTTTCTTAATGTTTGCTGATGTATATCTAACTTCCTTTAATTTCCACACTGTTTCACTACTATTTTCTCACTAAAATTCATAAAGTAAAGCACCAGTCAAGCAGCAATAATTAAGCTTCAAATGAGCCTCACGTGGGAATCTATAACAGGACCAATCTTTAGAGAACCAAAAAGAATAACCAGTCAAGAAAAATCAACCAAGATATATGTAGATATATATAGTTGTCGTAGATTATTGACCAAATTAAACGACGCGCTTTTTGTTTTTTTTCTAGTGTCACTGCTTAGGGTTCGTCTCGATTTGCGATTTCAAAATGTAGAACTTGAAAAATAGAAGTTTTAAAATGTCTAATTTGAAAAACTTAGTTAAGGGTTTGGTGTTATTCGCTTGCACATCGATCTCTTTTGAAAATCTATCATTAAATTTGTGGAACGTACTCATATGTAGTCTCATAGATTTAATGGTAGATTTGCACATCTCTTATACGGAAATGAACACGAGAGGTGCAAGAGAATAAAACCAAATATTTATATTGATAAAATCTCAGTTTAATTAGCCTTTAAAAACGTACCGTCTTACATGCGATTTGAAAACAACGTACGCATATTTTTGTACGTTTTCAAATCCTAAGTTTTAAAAAATACAATCCAAAACGATATATTTTTTACGATTTGATTTAAAATCATACTTTTGATCTATCTCATAAAGTTGATCCGATAAATCTTCGCAAGGATATATATATATGAGCCCTCCTTGTTGTACTAGGCCATGGAAGTCTTTGGGTAACACTTTTTAGCAACCATTAGTATTATATATAATTGATGAAGTTGGGCAAGTTGAAATGAAAAGAAATGTATTGTGAATGAATTGTTTGGCAGGATGATGATGTGTCAATGTTGTTGATGATGTGGCGAATGTTTGTTGGTGCATGGATCTCCGGTTACATATATAATACAGACCAGCCTACCGGCATGCTACTGTGATATGCTACTAAACGTACCTAACACCAACGTGTCTGTCCTTTGCTTCAAGGATTACATTAAATACAACTTCTTTTTCTGGTATGGCTTAACATACAATTATTAAACAAAACTAATCGTAATCAGGGAGGGATGAAACTAGACTCATTGTAGGTCAAAAAGAGAGTCCAATCTGACAAAGCAAGCACTATCGTAGATTTTTGCTACCAGTTCAATGGAGTTTTTGGCATCAATCAGGGAGGGATATGATGAAACTAGGATTTTTTTTTTTTTTTTTTTAATATTTTTTTTAATCATGAGAGGCCGGGGCCAAAATATTATTAAAGAGTCGAATCTAACTTTAATAGGGGTCAGACTCAATTGTAGGCCAACAAAATTATATGGTTAACTATATATAAATATTTTGAGATTTTTTTAGTTATATATAAATATTTAACCATAAATACATAAATATTTTAATTATATAAAAATTTGTAACAGAAAGGGAGGATCGTCACCTCCCTCTAGTTTCGTCTCTGCTTGTAACTTAGAAAAAACGATCTCTAGAAGCAATCAAACGAGTGATTTTATAAAGTAAATGTTACTTCATTACTTATGCAAAAAGCTTAATCTTATATGAAGAGATAAATTTAATTATTTAATTTATATTCTAATACTCCATCTTATATGTGAGCTTCTCCTTAATAAGTGAGGTCCAATACGTGAAATATTTAATTGAAATGAAAGAAAGTAACGAATGTAAATTAAGTTCAAACTTAAAATATTTGACTTTGATACAATGTTAAATCATCACTTATCACAAAAGCTTAAGCTTATAGAAATGGATGAATTTAATCATTTAAATTATATTATAACTCTCCTCCTCACGCATGGTCTCGAACTTCTCCTTAAGAAACGATGTCCATCACTTGAAATATTTAATTGAAATGAAGTGTGAATGAGGAAAACAAGGTTACGTATATGAGAACTCCAAAGACCATTTGTATTGTAAATGATCAAGAAATAAGATCAAAATGTAGCTCTTTTGAGCTCTTCCATAATGGTAAATATAGGTGTTTAACACCAAACCACCCATAAATCATTGTCTCTAATTGCTCTCTTTATTCCACCTTTATATTTTATTTCAATTTCATGACGTAGTTCTTTAGTAGATTTTTACCATTAGCAACGCTAATTCTCCTGCAGGTACGGGTGTAAATGCCGATGCGAATACAGTTATTTACAATATACGTAGCCGTATCTGCATCTGCATCATATTTTTGATATCAGCATCCACGCAATTATTGCAAATTTTAAATGTGGTTATTATCTGCTATCAACATATCAGATAATTAATGGCCTTTTGGCTCTTCTTTGGGTCTCTATTAAGGCCTATTTTAAATGATTTTGAAAATAATTTAGGACAATTTTTAGTATTTTGAGCTTATTTTTATTTTTTTTAAAGCCCTAATATTTTGAAAACATATTGATGTCACATTACTTTTGTTTTTTTGTCCAAATGTTACACGAGAAAACAACAGTGCCAACCAATCCAATATAAACATAACTTATGCATAATCCAAAACGATGTCATTTTGGTACTAAACAACAAAACTTTTTGATGAATTTATAATATATATATATATATATATATATTATGTAAAGGATATGCGGATATGGTAATTCAAATTGATATTTGCATCTGTGTACATAAATAATAATTTTTGCTAACTGAATTCGCATGTGCAGATAATAAATATAGACGATTAATATCCGTCTGCATCTACGCCTCTCCTTGCCGGTATTAAAAAGTTAAGATAGAAACATGCACCACTAATTGCCGGTACTAAAAAGTTAAGATAGGAATATGCAAAAGTACTCTTTGCGTTCATCATTTCCCATAAATCACTTTGCCACCGGAATTTTCTAATGAAGAAGGGCTACAATCATCTTTGCTTTCTCCATATCGTAGCCACTTGTTCTAGTTGATACGTTTGCCTGTCAATATCCCATTCATTCTAGGGAAGGCCGTAATTAATTCAAAAGAAACATTTCCCTTTACTGTTTACATCTATAGTACCGTTGCTGTTGAGGAAAATAATTGAATAATTAGTTCTTTAATTCATGAAAAGAAATTCTCTGTGACATAAGAAAACACTCAAAAAGAGGTTTTTGCCTGTGTTTTTAGTTAAGCAAAGAAAAACGTTTTTTTGATTGGAAAATATTTTCTAGTTGCAGTAGAAAGATATTCTTTATATGATCCGACAGCTTGTTGGGTGTGTTGACAGGGTTCCTCTTTGATGCTTAAGTTAGATTTTAGTAGACAAATTTCAAAAAGTATTGAGAGCAGAGTATTCTAAGAGAGTTTTAATTTCTGGAGTAGCCGCCTATTTATAGGCACATAGTTTTGAGGTAATTGGAGTGCTCTGATATAATTTAATTAGGAGTACTTTGATCCATCCTGCTGTGCCTTGCTAGGGATTACGAGATCAAACATTTTCCCATGAATCTCGACCGTAATTTTAGGATGAAATATTTCAGCATATTTCATCCATATGCCTCGTGGTGATCCCGAGAAAGCCGTTCCCAAGACCAACTGGATATGGGCATTCAGTGTGTTCTTCTAGCATTCCTAAGACAATGATGTTTCGGGACCGTTCAGCCGTGCTTATCCCCGGTTCTGTCGACTGAGAAAATTCATAAGATTTTGTAATGGATATCTGAGACCCTGATGACCGAGTAGGTCTTGCCAAGTCGATTGGATTGACTAGGCCCAATGCTCGGTTGTGGGTCCATTTGGCTTTAAGAATATTAATTTTCCCAACATACTCAAATAACGAATAGATGAGTGATTCTTTTATATCTTTTGTACATACGTCGTTCATCTTTTTTTTAAATTAACTCTTGGATCCGTAGGACATATAAGAACCCACATGTAGGTCCTATATATCCAATGATTGATTTAGAAAAAATGTGTATGGAAGATGTACATGTAACATATCTCAGGTGTAAAATGGGGGTGTAAAAAAATCTTTTCTCTAACTAATAACATTTTTTATTTAATCAAACAATTAATACAAAATCAAAAAAAAAAATATCTTAATTTTTTAAACAAAGGCTGTCTAGCAACCTCAATCATGAGCCACATTGGCTTGAAAGATAAATAAAGCCAATGGGGCATAAGAAACATATATTATTATTAATAAACATATCTTTCTTTTTTTTGATGAAATTATTAAACATATCTAGGAGATGCCAAATAGGTGCAAATTTGGTGGTTTGCTAATTAAGTTGTGCAAGTTAATATAGAAAAAAAATAAAAAAAAAAAATAAAAAAAAAAATTAGTTGGTGATGGTGTCAAATGGGCGCGTTTCTTTTTCTCCTTTTTGACCTTTATTTTTACAATTAAATTGATACTCTTGACTGGCTAGTTAGCTAGCTAGCTAGCTAGAATCTCTTTTACAATGGGGTAAAAGGTGGCATCAATTGGGCGGTCCCGATGGAATGGCCTCCTCATTCAACGGAGGGCCAGGATTCCGGAATGCCCTCCTCAAAACATAACGAAAAAGCAAAAATAAATAAATAAATAATAATTCTATTAATGGATGGTTTGAGATTGCGTTTTTAAATTGAACGCAAGTTTGTACTTATTTAAAAACACACAATTTTAAAAGATAAACTTCGATTTTAAAGGTCAAACTGTGATTTCGTCAAAAGCTTAATTTCGTTTTTAAAAATCACGTTTTCAAATCGCATATTTGAAAATCGTTATTTTTAATCTCACTTTTAAAATCGCAAACGGACCCTTAGTAAACTCCTGTATAGCTACCATATAACTGGATGACATGACAGTAAAAATCAGTCATTGGATAAGTACTTGTAAAAAAATAAAAAATAAAAATTATGTACTGGTCCAATGACTGATTTTTACTACCACGTCGTTCAGTTGTATGGCACTTGTACAAGAGCTTACTAAATAGCGTTACTAAAAAAAAAAAAAAAAAAAAGGAAAGAAAACTAGTATAAAAGAGATTTGTTTAGGGTTTTTTTTTTCAGTAAATTAAACCGATCAAACACAATTAGAATTATTATTATTTTTTTTTTTGTTTTTTGGAAGTATATTTTAATATTACCATGTGTTTTAAATAGGATGGGAGGGTATGTTACGAATTTTATACATTTTTATTGTATGTGAAAAGCTTTGATTGGAAGCCATATATATATATATATATATAATTGGGTTTGTGTTGATCACAACTGATCGATGATGAAGTAAAATAGAATTGGATATGGCTGTCCTGCCCACCAATGTTAGGCAGAATGCCTGCTGCCTGCCTATACGCACCGCTCAAATGGATTTGCAGTTCTTGATATATATAAAGCCAACCCTATGGGTGTTTTTTATTTGCTTTATTATATGCTTCTTCTTTTTTTGTCTTCTGTCTTATTTCAATTCAAGTAACATCTTCTTCACACATGGGCCTGGCTGTTAAGGCATGCCTAATTTTAATCTATTTTTTTAAAAAAAAAAAAAAAAAAATACTCATTTTAATCATTTAATTAATACTCTAATACTACATGAAAAAAAATTAATTATTTAATTAATATTTTAATCGGAGAAAGAATTTTAAGTTAATCCAGACTTTCCTAGCTCTCTCTCTCTCTTCTATTGCACCCACTCCCACAAGATGTATCAATCTTTGTCCGTGCAGGAAATGCCACTAGACCAAAAGGCAATTTTTTTTTTATTTTTTTTTTTTTTAAACAAGATACAATTAGAATATAGTTAGGGCTGAAATCGAGCCGAGTAGAGTATTAATGTTTAAGCTCGGATTATTTAATTTTATTTTGAATAGAAGTTGAGCTCGAGCTTATCACTAAGGTAAAGATAATTTATTCAAGTTTGGCTCATTTATTTTTTTGAGCAAACTCGAACTTGTTCACGAGCTCTTCAGTTAATTTATTTATTCTTTATATAAAGTAAATATCATGATTGTTTATTTTTTTGTAAATCCCATACTAACTATTAGTTAATTAATTATTGTTAATATTTTATCATTTGAGTTAATTAAATAAATTAACTTGAATCTTAAATAATCCAATTTCGAGTATGTTTTATACTATGAATATAATTTCATACATATATTGGTACATACACACAAACACACATATATATCTATATCAACACTCACAATAACAATAATTCAAGTTATATTAAGAAGAAATCGAATTCATCTTATGTTCTAATTACAAAATAATAAAAATGAACCTATACAAGTCTATACGAATCAAGCGTAATTTTGTATTCATGAACGGCTTATTTATTTAACGAACCGAGTTTGAACGAACGGGTATCGAACGGAGTGATTGATTTACGGTGCATTATTGTCCATCAAAACAGGAGTGAGGGCTCCACAGATATTCCAAGTTTTCAACCCTTGAAGACCATGTACTTAACACGAAAGTGTCGAGCAATCAGGATCTCAAAGAGTGTTGTTTAGGGCCCTCCATAGTGTTGTGCACTAGTAGTGCTTCAACCCATGACACGGTTGGAAAAGAAAAAGTTTATTTATTTATGGTTCAAATCGAACTGAAATGACCAAACTGCTCCTTAGACACGATATTTGACAACTGCTCAATTAACTGCCATCTTGAGACAATATTCTCCTCCTCTGGTTCCATCTATATAACCCCAGAGTGTCTTCTTTTTTTTCACCAGAACAACATCTGAGTGGGTTTTTTGTTTCCTACATAGTTGTTACCATATTTGAGAGAGGTTTGTTTTCTTCAGCATTTTGGTGGTCTTTGGCAAAGGAAGAAATATGGGTGTGAACTCTAACAGAGTGGAACACTTTGCATGTCCAGAAACCACTCTGACAATCCCAGCAGAGTTGGGAGCAATGCAAATTCACGACGTTTGCTTGCCACCAGAGAAAACCACCTTTCATAAACTGAAGCACAGGCTCTCAGAGATCTTCTTCCCAGATGACCCACTCTACAGATTCAAGAATCAAACATGCTTCAACAAGTTGATTCTTGCTCTTCAGTTTTTCTTTCCTATATTCCAGTGGGGCTCTGAGTACAATGTTAGTCTTCTCAGGTCTGATGTCATCTCTGGTCTTACCATTGCTAGCCTCGCTATCCCACAGGTGATGGAAACAATGAAGCTTCTCCACCATCCTCTCTCTCTCTTTGTCTGTGTGTGTGTGTGTCTTTTTTTTTTTTTTTTAATAACCGGGGTATCCGGGACTTCGCCTACTAGAAGACACCATTCTAAGCGCCCCCTCCACACGATTCGCCCGCAAGGTCACCTTAGACCTGATACTTCATTAGGCATCAGGGCCAAGCGACGGTTGTTAATAGTTGTGCTTGTCATGAAGTTTGGTTGACAAAGCACACAGAGTTGGGTTCTGCACATATTCCATTAATTTCTCTTGGACCATATGAATTAAGTTATCAAAGCGAATCTGCTTTTATTGAACATGATTTGTCTTTACTCCCTCATAAAGTATATTTCCAGTGTCTTTTTCTTCATAATAAGTAACTTCAGTAAATTCACTTGTGTTGATAGCTTTAAGAACTCTTTTTTCTGGTGATCTAATATAGTTTGTAATACTGCAGGGAATCAGTTATGCAAAGCTTGCCAATTTGCCACCTATAGTCGGGCTATGTTAGTATCAATAACCAACCACTCTATTAATTTATTTAATAATAAATAATGCAATTTGAAGTGAAGTTAAACTGGCCGGGTGGGTTTGATGCAGATTCAAGCTTTGTGCCCCCATTGATTTACTCAATCCTTGGAAGTTCGAGACATCTTGGAGTTGGGCCAGTGTCAATAGCATCCTTGGTGATGGGATCAATGCTAAGCGAGGCTGTCTCTCCTAATGAAGAGCCGGATCTCTATCTTAAGTTGGCCTTCACTGCCACCCTCTTTGCTGGTTTGTTTCAGGCTTCTCTTGGTTTATTAAGGTACTATATTTTTGCACATCCTCAGCTCTTTTCTGGTTTCATTATAATATATATATATATATATATATATATATATATATATATATATATATATATATATCTGTGTCAAGACGATAGCAACCTTGTCAAATAAATTTAGTGAGACCAAAATTCAATGGCTTCTCTTCATCTTGGACAAGAATGAGTTCAGAATTTGCTTTTATTTCCATATTAGAAATAGTGGTAGAAAGAGAAGTATTTTTCAAAAGAATTGTTAGTGAGATTGATACTTTGTAGAGTATCTCAATTGGACGGACCACAATATACAAAAAAGTTTAGGTTTATAGGTCTGGGTCCAACTATGTTGTATTAACCATTCACACTTGTGATCCCTTTCCAATATGAGACTCAATTATTTTACGCTGACACATGAGTTAATCACCACATTGCTACACTCCCCCTCACACAAAAACTTTTTATCGATCTTGTGGGCCGTTTCTACGATCACTTGGTGCCATGAACCTTTACTAACCTGGCTCTCATACTAGTTGTTAAGAAAATTGACACCTTGCAGAATCAACCTTAAAAAATATTCAAACTTTAAAATAGTAAAAGAATTTGCAAATGAAGATTAATAAAAAGAAGAGAATCATTTCTTCTCTTCCTTGATGAATTTTTAGCTGATTTTGACTTGTGATTTACAGGTTAGGGTTTGTAATTGACTTTCTGTCCAAGGCAACTCTAGTTGGGTTTATGGCTGGTGCTGCAGTCATCGTGTCATTGCAACAGTTGAAAGGATTGCTGGGAATCGTCCACTTCACAAGCAAAATGCAAATGATTCCTGTCATGTCCTCTGTTTTAAAACAGAGAGATGAGGTAACTATTAACCAGAATAAAGTAGTTCGGTAGTCCGTACCATAAGGAAATTAATTCTTTTATTTTTATTTTTTAAGCAAATACTTTAGATTTTTAAACAAAATGAGCTTTTATATTTATTTTTTTAAAAAAATAATAATAAAGGCAACTTAACCATAGAAGCAAATTTATGCTCTCTTTTAATAAATCCAAGCAACTCAACCATAGAAATAATTACTAGAAGGACCTGGTGCCAATTCCTCCACAATAAAAGTTTGTCCTTTGTTGGACATATTAAAATATTTCTTTTTTTAAAGTTGGAAGAAATTGATTCTACTGAGACCAAAATAAATAAATAAATTGTGTCCTACTGATATTAATCTAATTTCAATTTTCATCACCAGTAGTATTTTGAGTAACAGTAGTACAATTGATGTGCAGTGGTCATGGCAAACCATTGTTATGGGTTCTGGTTTCCTCCTCTTTATGTTGACTACAAGGCATATCGTAAGTGTTTCTTTGTTGCTGATTAACATAATCTATCTTCTCTTTAATAACTTTAATCATATATCAAAATTGTTGTAATTAATTTTGTATTAATCAAAACAGGGCAATAGGAAACCGAAGCTTTTTTGGGTCTCGGCAGCAGCCCCATTAACGTCAGTTATTCTCTCAACACTTATAGTTTTCCTCCTCAAGTCTAAGGCTCACGAAATTCCAGTTGTAAGTAGTACTAAAACAGAGTGGCAGGTTTAGGATGAAGTTCTTTCTTTCCATTACTTTTAATCATGTATTGATCTTTCTTTAATTATCTTTTTGAACAGATTGGGCATTTGCCAACGGGCCTTAATCCTCTTTCACTAAACATGATATACTTGAGTGGCCCTTATCTAGCTGTCGCTATTAAAACCGGCATCGTGACGGGGATCTTATCTCTCACTGTAAGTTGTCTCTGCAATTCACGTCACATTTCAATTGAATATTTCACGTGTTAATGTTTTCTCTTACCGAATTCCGGCCGTTTTGTCTTGTTATAGGAAGGAATTGCAGTGGGGAGGACATTTGCTGCTTTGAAAAACTACCAAGTCGATGGAAACAAAGAAATGATGGCTATTGGCCTTATGAACATGGCTGGCTCATGCTCTTCATGCTATGTTACCACAGGCAAGCAATTATGATACCCTTCTCCAAACTATGCAGTCGTTTGAAAATTTCTGCAGTTTCTAATAAGACACATATTTTGAATCAATCCTTTTCAGGATCCTTTTCTCGATCGGCTGTAAACTGCAACGCCGGAGCACAAACAGCGGCGTCAAATATTGTGATGGCTTCAGCTGTGCTTGTGACTCTACTGTTTCTAATGCCTCTGTTTTATTACACCCCAAATGTCATCTTGGCGGCCATCATCTTAACTGCTGTGATCGGGCTGATAGATTATCAGGCGGCATACAAATTGTTCAAAGTTGACAAGCTTGATTTCATGGCGTGTTTGTGCTCCTTTCTTGGTGTTCTTTTCATTTCAGTGCCTCTAGGACTTGCCATTGCGGTAAGCTTTTTCACTAAGCTTCAAATTTCTTTCTTTTATTGCAACATATCCTTCCTTCATTATCACTAAAGCCAATTGTCTGCAAAATTCAGGTTGGAATATCAGTTTTCAAGATTCTGTTGCATGTCACCAGGCCAAACACAATGGCTTTAGGGAATATCCAGGGTACTCAAATATACCAAAACCTCAGTCGGTACAGAGAAGCTTCAAGGGTCCCCTCCTTTCTCATTCTTGCTGTTGAGTCTCCCATCTACTTTGCAAACTCAACTTACCTGCAAGAAAGGTGAGTCTCAAAAGAATTAAATGGGTCAAGCCTTTCAATCCTAACCCGCTAATTTAATGTTGTCGTGTAAAAAATTGTCGGTCCTAAGTAGAACTTTTGGATTATGGGAAGTTATGCAGATAGTTTTAGGGTGTATATATATAGTATTAGTAGTACACACTTAAACATCTCCTTGACTTGTGAATGCTTTTTGGTGCAGGATGTTAAGATGGGTTCGAGAAGAGGAAGAGTGGATAAAAGCAAACAATGCTAGTACACTGAAATGTATAATTTTGGACATGACAGGTACATTTCAGTGATACAAAGTCTTTACATTTATGTCACGTTAGAACACCTTTTCAACGAAAAAAAAAAAAAAAAAAACCCCTCTAAAAGACGTTAAGCAAACGAGCCAATCGTTTCTCGTGCATTTTGGCTGACCATTTTATTACTATTCTCTCAGCTGTGACAGCCATAGACACAAGTGGTATTGACGCAATATGTGAAATCAGAAAGATGCTGCAGAAAAGATCACTCAAGCTTGTGTTGGCAAATCCTGTGGGAAGTATAATGGAAAAGCTAGATCAGTCGGAACTCTTGGAATCCTTCCGTGTGAATGGAATCTACCTCTCTGTTGGAGAAGCGGTGGCTCACATTTCTTCTTTGTGGTATCCTCAGGCATGATGACTTGCACAACAATGGAAAGAAAGAACGAAGAGATTGATTGCAAACCTTGGCAATCAAACAAGAGTTCTAGCCACAGGACTTTTCTTTTGTTTTCTATTCGGAGAGAATATTTAAAGGCTGTTTTTCTTTTTCCTTTCTTTTGTTTTTTTGTCCCTTTCTCGTGGGAAAGATGAAAGCTATGCTCTTCAAAAACAAGCGATTTTGAAGTTCAAAATTTTTGCACTTCACCAGGCTCAACATCCTGCTACTCTCAATTTCTTTTTTTAAGATGAATGAGAATTTACTATAAAAGAAGTCAGAACAATATATGAACAACAAACGTGAATTGCAACAACAAATCCAAATCAACAAAAGAACTACAATCCAAGCAATTACAATCATCCAATCAACTAGACTTCAGAGCTCCCAAAATCCTTGCCAATAAATTTCATCTTCTGGATAATTCTACATTTCAGGTGTCGGCTTAAATCATCCTTTTACTATGATCCTTGTTCTGATCTAGCAGCTTATTCTTTGAACAATTTTCTCCTATGATCTTGGTTGATTCCCATATTTAAGATCATTTCTTTACTCCCAAAGATCATAAACTACTCTGCTCCTAAACTCAAGCTGCATAAGCTAGAGCTTTCAATCCACAACCCTTCCATTCCTTAATCCCCTGACGTAACGAAAAGCGATAAACGCGAAAGAAAAGCTGTATTTTCAATGCACAAAATCAACATGCACATTGATAGAGAAAATTGATAATATTATTGATGGCAAAAACTGAACTCCTTATTCCATTACGATTGCTCGTAATTTGTAATGAAACCCGAAAACTACAAAATGATAAAATATTCTAGGAATGAAAATAAAACAAAGGGTTAAATACGTTTTGGTCCCCTGTGGTTTAACTCCTTTATTTTTTGCCCTATGTTGCTCATTTTGTATTGCAGATGGTACCTTGGTTTTGGCTAAAGATAGAAATGGTACTTCCGTCCAAAAACTAACGATAGTCCACGTCAACACCTCTAAAGTGTTGACATGTATCCTATGCATTAGAAAAAAAAAAAAAAAAAAAAGCTTTAAAATTAAAAAAATATATATATTAAAAAATTAAAAACTTCAAAATAAAAATAAAAAAATAAAAGCATTAAAAAATGGAAAAGGGCGGGGGAGCCACCCCTTATGGCCGGTTTTTGGGGGTGGCTAATTGGTATAGGGGAGGGTTCGGCCACCCCAAGGGCCAAACCCCCTAACCCTTTTTTTTTTTTTTTTTTTTTTTTTCTCTTTCGCCTTGTGGGGGTGGCCATACCACCTCCGTCACCCACGGGGGTGGTACGACCACCCCAAACAGGCCAGTCTGGGGTGGCTAAACCCACCCCAAACCCAATGGGGGTGGCTTAAGGCTTTTGGGGGTGGTTTCGACCACCCTTATTTTCTCTTTGGGGGTGGCCGAACCACTTCCATGGCCCGGCCATTGAGTTGGCTGGAGCCACTCCCTTCTATTTTTTTTTTTAAAAAAAAAATTAATGCTTTTATTTTTTTTATTTTTTATTTTTTATTTTTTTAATGCATAGGACACTTGTCAACACCTGATAGGTGTTGAGCCACTGACGTGGACTTCCATCAATTTTTGGAAGGAAGTTTCGACGGAAATACCATCTTCGTCTTTCGTCAAAACTAATGTACCATCTGCATTACGAAATAAACCACTAGAGGCAAAAAAAATAAAGGAGTTAAACCATAGGGGGTGTTCACTATTTAACCCTAAAACAAAAGAAACAAACTATGGAAATACTTGGTGGCTACGTAAGCTGAAATATGAAAAGATCTTAAAGCTACTAAAGAGTAAAACCTTCTAAGAAAGGAACTAAACAACGAAGGGAAAGTATGATAACTAAGATAATTCTTAACGACTATGTCAATCTCAATATGAGAATCTTCTAGAAGGGGAATTAGGAAATTTAGAAAAAGTTATTATGAAGAATATCTTCCAAATCACAATTTGTCAATAGTCTATTCTTTCTTTCTTGAGCGCACCTGGCAGTTGACCATTTTCTTTCTTGCTTGAAACTTCTTGATTTGGTATATTAATATGATATTTGTTATGGATGTAATAGAATCAATCTCGTCGCCACATCATAGACCAATTAATTGATTCTCGATGGTACTAAAAGTTCTGCCTGTAATTTCTCACTCTTAATCAGCTTGGCCGCTAGCCTTTTCATTTTGTACTTCCACCGTTGGATATTAGTTGTCCTCATGTCTACTTGGTGCCAACAATACATATGTCCCTGTAACGCCCCCTCCTTTTACAAAAAGGCGTAAGTGAAAATTTCTAATTTCCACATGACATTACGATATCAAAGATGATAAAATCTAGCAGTGGAAATTTTTTTTTTTCTCAAAGACTTAGGAATATAACACATCAGAGCTGACTGAAATACCTCATTATAAGTAAATATGAACAACGTGTTCTTACATAATAAATACACACAAAGTATTAACATATGTGCCACATGTGGCATTGATGATGCGTAATCATTGTTTAACTTAATACAAACCATAATGTAAACTATTACATATTAATAGAAATACATAAAAGCCTCATTCATAAATATCAGGATCGATATAATGATCCTGATAGTCTTGACCTTTCTCATGTCCTGCATAAACATATATGTGATTGTGGTTGTAATCAAGTGAGTCAAGTGCCTTCAATAATATAATGAAATACTTATTTATTTAACAATACACAAAGCAACAATATGATGTAATGACAGATTTATATGCACAGACTTATTTATTGGTGCCGTAAGACTCTAACTCATAATACGGTCTTGCTTATTAGTAGATGCCGTGAGACTTTAACTCATAATACGGTCTTATCATTTATAGATGCCGTAAGACTTTAACTCATAATACGGTCTTATCATATATTGGTGACGTGGCTCTTTAACCATCTCCGGTCTTATCATATATTAGTGTCGTGGGTCTTTAATCATCTCCAGTCTTATCATTTATTGATGATTGGTGTCTTGAGATTTAAATCTTCGGTCTTTGCCTTGGGACTTTAACCTTTGGTCTTGCTGATTGATTAGTGCCTTGGGACTTAAACCTTCGGTCTTTGCCTTGCGACTTTAACTTTCGGTCTTGATGATTAATTGGTGCCTTTGGGACTTAAACATTTGGTATTTGCCTTGGGACTTTAACCTTTGGTCTTTCTGATTGATTAGTGCCTTGGGACTTAAACCCTCGGTCTCTATCTTAGGACTTTAACCTTCGGTCTTGCTAATTGATTAATGCCTTGTTCATAACTCATAACAGTAAAATATGCAATGTCTCAAACAAATCGCATACAATTAAATAAAACAGAAATCACAATATTATGGAAACCAATATCGCTCTCAGTAAGTATGTTAATACTTACTATATAACATGCAAGATTCATTCATACACATGCAATTAAATAAACATGATATTATAGAAATCAACATCACTCTTAGTAAGTATTTTATATTTACAATTCTTTTCTTCTTCAGATAATAGTTACACGCAAGTGATCACTGCAATATAGTTTGATACATATGATAGTGTGTTAGTACAAAATACTAAGAATTTATTTTAACACTTTTATCACTTTTGACTTCTAAATCACTTAACATAATTTCTTATTATCGCTTGAATATTATCGCGGCATATAAAATAGGTCAATTATATTACCACATATTTCATGTGGGCATTATTAAGGTATTTATTAATTAATGCCCAAAATACCCTTATAAGTAAATTATGTATCAATACAACCATATATATATTTTTACAGCTTAGATTCGGTTATTAATTCTTTAAAACTAAATTATAACTCTCTTTAAGATTTAACCTTTGAAAGTATAAATTAAAGCCAGCTAAATATTAAATCATCATAGAAACAATAACACATTCCAAGACATAGTATTTAGTCAAATTAGTGAAACGACATTAAAAATCAATTTCAACCTAAATGATAGACACGATTAAAATTCATTGAATCCACAATAGAGTTTTACAACCCAAAATAGTTGAAATCTCCAATCAGGTAATATTAAGGTAGGTACTGACTAAAACAGGAAGGTCATGGTTCATAGTTATTTTAACTAGAACAGTAGTATACCAAAATAAATTTAAGCCAACATTTGACATATTTTACTTACGATCAGTCAAGAATCACACAACTTCAACCATTAGTAAAAATAGCGTTTACAACACTTTTAAAATATACAAGTAGCATATTGGCGTATAAATAATTTCTTTTATGTACTTTTATCAACTTTGTCAGAATCATAGCATTAACGTAACTAATGCTTCAGAAATATTTTCTAAAACTTTGGCGGTGCTTTTATAAAATACTTTATTTCTATTCAAACATTACAACGGCGCTTTTATAAAATACTCATTTTTACTCTGGCATTATAACGGCGTGTTTCTTTAATCAAATACGCCACTCTAAAAATCCTGCTTAAACACAACATTAAGAGTCTGTTTGAGTTTGTGATTTCAAAAAGTGCAATTTAAAATCACGATTTTAAAATGTGTGATTTGAAAAAAGTAATTTATAAAAATGCAGTTAAGCGTTTGGCAAAATCGCAGTTTAGCATTTAATATCGCAAATTAGCCTTTAAAATTCTGCGTTTTCAAAAAACCATTATCTTACCTGCGATTTCAAAAAACAGATTTTTTGCGTTTTCAAATCGCGATGTTTAAAAACGCAGTTCTCAAACAATTTATGTTATGCGATTTGGTTTAAAATCACACTTACTGTTTATGAAATTGCAATTACAAACGCACCCTAAAACATTAGATAATCTATTCACTTATAAATCATAATAATATAAATCAAGCTTAATTAGTAACTTTACCATTACGATGCAAGCCAAACTGATCAATTATATAAACCGACCCATAATCCATTCTATGAATAACCACATTTGCTTCGGGGGGGTAGCTGTATGTACATGTAATTAGGACAATCAACATATGTTTATTGAATAAACCCCCTACTACTAGCCTTGAGCCCCAAAAAAAAAAAAAAAGAAGCAACCTAGTTAGTGGGATGACACCTAGTCACCTACTACTAGGACAGTTTAGCAGCCCCATAGCCTAATTGGTTCAAGACCGATGCCTGGTCCAAGCACAGACATATTTTGTTGAGTAGGCAAGAAACAAGCTTCTTACAAACAAACATCAAGCAATCATATAAAACAAGTCTCGCCACAGAAATCAATTTCATCCAATTGATCAACTTAAAGAATAAGAACCAAATAAGCTAATAAGCATATTACAATAAACCATGAATGAATAAGCATTATCACATTTTTCCAAAACAACCTACAGTTAGATAGTTATACACGAAACATTTCCTATTCTCATTTTCTCATTCTTCTCGTCATTTAATGCCACCTCAAATTTCTTTGCTCTTCTTCTGTCACAGCCAACCAGAATCTAGAGATGAAGCTATTTTTTCTTATCACACCTTAGATTCAGTATTTCATGCGCTTGAACCAGGAGATCCTCCCTCCCTCCAAAGTATGGAAGAAACAGCCATTACAGAATTTTGCCCTTGCCTCTTCAGTTCGCCATATCAATCAACCATCTGGCATGGAAATAGTTGCAAATCAATCCTGTTGGTGTTGGCACTACAAGGGCCAAAATATGACACTCATGAAACCCTAGTCAACAATTGAAACTAAATCCGGTAAAGTACTCCAGTAGCCACTATTCCACCAGAATTTTCCTAAGAGTCTAGACTCAACATCAACCTGAAGAAAAAAATTATTTGCTAAAAAAAAAAAATGGAAACTAACCATGATTGCTAGCCGAGTCAAATCATAGCTTCTATCACAGTTCCAAATTTTAAAGAAAAAAAAACAAAACAAAACAAAATACATATGGGACGATGCTTCAACTGCCAATCCAACAAACACCAAGGGGCACTCAGAAAGAGTTGGGTATCACATTAAACAGCCAGAAAATCACAGCAAAAGAATATATAGAAACGCAGCAAGCAAATACAACAGTCCAAATGGAACTTATCTAAAAATGGATGGGTAGAGACACAGAGAGAGAGAGAGAGAGAGAAACTTCAAACCTATCTACTTCTCCAAGGATTAAGTTTTAACAAAAAATTGAAATCTGAATTTTAAGACAACAAACCTGTTTTATTTCAAAGAAAATGGACTTGAATGATTAACCTGATTATGTTTTTTTTTTTTTTCCCTAAGCATGAACCTGATTATTTAAGTGTAAAAGGGTCCATCTAGAATGGATAAGGTGGATATACCAAATGCGGATCAACTACCTGCCCCTTTTTTCTCCCTCTCCAAAGTGAACCATCAGGATCTCCTTCAAATTATTTTTCTTAATTTTTCCAGGATAAGAACTAAATTGACAATTGGTACTTAACTCCTCTTTTTTATTACAAGTACAATTTTGATAAAATGAAGGTCTGTCTCAAGTTGCTTCAATCTATTTGCAGAATATAAAAAATTCGAACACTGTATCCCTTGTCCCAAAATAAGGTTGAGAATAAAGACTCATTTTTAGAGGTTTACAAAGAACAATAGGCTCACAGAAGTCCTGCACAGAAAACAGGGGACGAACTAACTTCCGATGCATGGTAAAATAACCATAAAATAACTGAATTGTGGCACTCAAGAATTTGATGTACAAGGATTCAACCAGAGAGAAGTCAAAATTTTACTGTTCTTAACATTAATCAAATAAATAAACAGATATCAACCAACAACTTCTGTGCATGTTAAGGGATATCAAACTATAGTATAACATAATCAAAATCATATACGTGAAAGCAAGTGAACGAGTATACATTTAACGAGTGATGGACAGATAGACAACAGTGAACTCCCACCAATTATATAAATTGATGGCAGCTTGAGATCATGCATTGAGGCTGTTGTCAACCCACAAGTCAACAATTGGAAATTGCCCAAGAGAAGGTTGACACAATAAGATAGGCATCAAGAGAAAAAGAAGAATTGCAGAATTTTAAAGTTCTAGGGTTAAATATATAAAAGCCCCCTAAACTACCACCCTTTCTCCGGATGGCCCCCCAAACTACCAACACTGACACTCTGACCCCCAAACTACTAAACTCTCGTTTTTTGGCCCCCTCCGTCAGTTTAAGTCGTCAAATTGGATGGAAAATGCCCACCTGCCGTGCACGTGAGTTTTTAAGCCCCAAAAGCTCGAAATTGCCCCTCTGTACAAGTCCGGATTTACGAAAATGCCCTACTTGCCTTAGTGCCCGTATGAGGTGAAAAGTGGCAAAATATTATAATTTTGCCACCTTTCACCATATTGAACGAACAGACTTATCTTAATAGGAAAAAAAAACAGAGTTGTCTTATTTTAGGGTTAGTCGAAGTTGGTCCGGTTTCTACAGGTTTGCAATCGAAGGCTTGGAGGAAGAAGCAGTCGACCGATCAGCCGGGCTTCGGTTTTGGGGTAGGGCCGAAATCAAAGGCTTGGATCTAAAGCTCGCGGGCGTCCGGGGTTCACGGGAGTTACGTTGCTAGGACCTTGGCACTGCGTCGCCGGACGTGGGTTGCTGGGGGTGCGTCGCCAGACGTCGGTTGCCGGAGGTGCGTTGCCTTGCCAGAGTTGTGCTGATCTGCGTGTTGCCCTGCATTTTGGAGTTGGGTTTTTCGGACACCCAACTTGATGGTACGTACAGAGATTTGTAACTTCATATATATATATATATATATATATATATATATATATATATATATATATATATTCTATATTTCTTTTCTTTTTATTTTTTTATTTCTTGCATGCATGGAAGCACTTTCGATAGAAACTATCTAATATGGATCAGTTTGTAGGGAAAGCTTTGGCGGAGGGTAACAAGTGGTACTTCTATAGCCGGTCGACGTAAAATAGAATGACAAGTAATGGTTATTGGAAACCAGTGGGCATTGAGGAACCGGTCATCAATACCTCTGGCAACAAGGTTGGAGTGAAGAAATATTTTGTGTTTTTCGTCTAGGAAGCTCCATCCGGCATCAAATCCAATTGGACAATGCAAGAATATGGTCTCTCAGATTCCCCTGCTTCTTCTACCAATAGTACTACCAGATCATCCAAAAGAAAAATAGTTAACTACTTTACTTGTTTCACTTTAATTACTAAACTAATTCAAACAACGGATCCTTAGACCTTAATTAATTATCAGTTCGTCGTTTATTGTGAATTTTCCAGGATTACAGTAACTGGGTGATATGCCAAGTGTATGAGCGTGCCGAAGACGACGACGGAACAGAGCTCTCATGCTTGGACGAAGTTTTCTTATCATTGGATGATCTTGATGAGATTAGTTTGCCAAATTAAAAAGTTCCAATAACTGCATGTGATCAAAGCTAGTGGTCCGTTATCCAAATGTACATCTTCATTAATTATTGCAAATTAGTTAAATGAGATGTCTATCACAAAAATCTCAACAAAGACAAACCCCATCAAACACCCACCCATTTAGGCATTTCATCAAACACTCACTGTGCATCACAAAAATCTCAACAAAGACAAACCCCATCAAACACCCATTCGTCCACAAAATCAAACTCAAACTCAAACTCAAATAGAACACCCTAAGAATTGTTCCAAATTAATCAAATAAAACCCTAAAATAGAAACAAAATAAAACCTAAAACTGACCTTGTTTCGGGATAACGGGGCGACCTTTTGGGGTTGCCAGAATGCGTCGACCGGTGTCCTCCTCCGAGCTGCTGCTTTGGAATGTGTCGCCAGCGTGTGGAGAGGCGACCTTCGGGGGCTGCCGGAATGCGTCGACCGGTGTCCTCCTCCAAGCTGCTGCTTTGGAAAGCGTCGTCGGCGTGTGGAGAGGCGACTTTCGGGGGCCGGTTCCACCTAAAGACGTGATCGAGTCATTAGAAGAACCATTAGAACCATCATACTTGTACAGAGGGGCAATTTCGGGCTTTTGGGGCTTAAAAACTCACGTGCATGGTAGGTGGGCATTTTCCATCCAATTTGACGACTTAAACTGACGGAGGGGGCCAAAAAACGAGAGTTTGGTAGTTTGGGGGTTCGGAGTGTCAGTGTTGGTAGTTTGGGGGGCCATCCGGAGAAAGGGTGGTAGTTTGGGGGGCCATCCGGAGAAAGGGTGGTAGTTTGGGGGGCTTTTATATATTTAACCCAAAGTTTTATTCTCTATTACAAGCATATATGTCTGCAAATAGATTCTTTAATGGCAATAAAAATTATGACAGAGCATTGCTTCCGTCATTTCCTTACTATAAAACTAAAAAGAAACAACTCAAAGTGCAAATTCAAACTTTAAGCATTAATAGTATCACAATTCACAAGCTAATATGCAGACCCAACAGAGTATAAAGCAGCCACTGTTCGATAGTGAACTATGTAACAAGAACAGATTTAACAAAATCTCTTTCAGCTATGAAACAAATAGCTGGAAAGAACATTTATCTTGATAAGTATTGTACAGAAGAAAAGTCCTTACTTGAACGGTATCGTGTCATGGGAATCTCCTGCAGTTCACGATATTTGCACAGACATTCACCTAGCAAAGCCATCACTGCAATTCCAGTACCGTTCAGAACCCACCACGTTATAGAGGAAGGCCAACCTCCATATACAATGCATATGAAAAGATGGATAATGTACACAGTGGCTGAAAAATCTAAGCACTTTTTTGCCCTCTCAATCAGATAAAGCATGAATCCAGCTCTGTATAAACAAGAAGATTGGCTAGTCAAGAAGAGAAAACTATCCTTTTTTCTTTTTTGATCTTTTTGCTGAATAAATAGAGAACTACTATGTATTTTCTTAGCTATTTACCAAGATAATACACATCTTAATGACATTGATTTCATAACAATCATTAGATAAAAAAGCGACTTTGTGAATGCAGAAAGAGAGAAGGGGGGGAGGACATAGGGCATACGACCTTTAGGCTTAGCATTTCTGATAAACAAAAACATTTAAGCTGACTTTTACAGTGGTGCCATTTTCAATACATCTTAAAAGGATCTCAAGTCATACACCACACACTGCATAATAGATCTAGTTTTATGGAAAGACTAGGACAAAAAGTTTTGAAAGGTATAGGGGCACCTTTACAAAGCAGAAAACAAAGTCTAACCATCACATAAATACAGCCTCTAAAAGCACAAAATACCATAAAGACAGGAACCCAATCCATGTAAATAAAATTTTAATCACCATTTATCCTCATGAATACCCAATTTCATTAACAAGAAGATGTAACTACAAACCAGCTCAATGTATGTCCATCAAAATTTGGAGACATTATGGGATGAAAGCGACTATTGGCACAGCTTCTACCACCAAAATGAAAGAAAGTGGGAGGGGGGAAGGATCCTTCACTCAACTAAATTAAAAATGGCCAACATTTTGTTTTCTTCCCTTCTGGGTAGCCAGCATTTTGTCAGGTCTAGAACCCTAGTCTACAAAAAGTAACTAGCACAAAGTATCACATCAACCAAATGTAAAATCTACGTGCACAACACACAAGGACATGTTGAACCAATGGTATTTTTTAAAACACCGACAGATTCTAGATTCTGAGAGTAGTCACAAGCAGCACTCTACTCAGGATTCCAAATGTAGGAAAAAATTTGTCAGTTCTCAAGTTAACAACTTACGTATGATCAGAAATGAAACATTGTAAAGATTATAACTAGTGCAAAAGTTCTAAAGAACGCTGTTCAACACTATATAAAGAGATTGTTCTTCTTTTCTCATTAAAAAGGTTTTCTCTTGTATACTTTTTTTGTACTTGGGTTGCGCCATTCCTAAGCTATTTTTAATGTGCAACCTAATTAGCACCCTTCCTAAACTATTCTAGTTATGACTGATTCTTATCTTTTAGTTTGTTTATGTTATTTGGTATTTCCTTCAGCTTTAATGAAGTACTATTAGAATAGGGGTAATCTAGTAATCTCGAATCGTGCTGAAATGGGTTATAACAGAGGCCCATGAGTCTTCTTTTATGTTTTGTGATTTCTTTTTCTATTAGGTTTAGTGGTTTCCAACTTGGTTTAGAAATTGTTTTATTTATTTTTCTGTTGTATTTAGGATTCTCAATCTTTGTAAGACGAGGATTGGAAATAGCCTATATGAAGTTTTTTTTTTTTGAGTGTGAGAAAAGTCTTCTTCCTCCTAGGTGTGATTGCTTAGGAAACCTAGGTGATTACCAGGGTTTATCTCTCTTTGATTTTTCCTTTCAATTCAATGTTTTCATGCCAAAAGTCATAAATCCCTTCAAGATTAAATATTTTTACAATACAACCATCCTAAGTCCTTAAACATCAAAGTCAATCCAAAAAGCCTTCAAGAACTCATCAAAAAAACTGATCTAGTGCTGAATTTCCCATCAACTTGGTATCAGAGCCCACTACAGCTTCTATACTACATCAGAATGGTAGCAATGCAAGGTTCTGCAAGATGTTTTCACATCGTGGGAGATCCTACTCGAGTAATTTGATTTGGGAAGAAGGTAAGACACTTCTTAGAGACAAAATTTGTCCTCAAGATCTTTAGGATGATCTTCTTGACAAGTTGTATATTCTTCAACAAAGTGATTTGTATGTGACTAATTTTGCAAGAAGATATAAGGAGTTATTTCTTTAAGTTTGAAAGTGGACGTATGACTATTGTTTTCGGCAGTAGGATGAGACCGAATTTTCTCTTTTTTTAAAAAGACAAGAAAAGAAAAGATCTCTCAAATATATATAGAACATGCTATTGAAAAAAGGCTACCCAGTTGAGGTGTTAGTAAGATTTATGAAAAAAAAAAAAAACTAGGGTTGGTTTGGTATGGTTTCGAGAAGTGTTTTTGGTTTTGGGTTTCAAAAAAGAGTTTTCAAAATGGTAAAAATTGAGAATTGATTTGGTGGGAGCCATATTTCAAAAAAATGTTATGTGGAGTCCACAATAGAAAATTCTTTCAGTAAAGTTTGGAGGGATGTTACTGAAAACCAAATGAGAAATATTTCTACATAATAAAAGAAAAAAACTTCAAAAAAAATCTTTAAAAAAAAAAAATGATGCTGCCCAGCGATGGCCGTCAGATGGCCCTGGCGGCCACTCAAGTGGCCACCGCCACCACTGGGTGGACGACCACCATTCCAAATAATTTTAATATATAATAAGGAACATCCACAACTGAAAAAATAGACCTCCGTTTGGTTAGTTTTTTAAAAACGTCTTGCATTTTATTCATAGAATAATGATTTGTGAGAATTTTTTTTTCTCATTTTCAAAACGGTCATGCTATAGACATAAACAGTCATAGATAATTATAAGATAATATCCTTTTGAATGGGATAAGAGAATTCCTAGTATTCTATTGTTTACTATTCTCTTTTCTTCTCTTAATTAAAGAAATAATTGGATAATAAAACAGCAAGTCAAAAATAAGTAATAACCCTCAGTAGAGACTGGTACGATTCAATTCAACATTTTGTTCGTTCAAGTTTGATTATCGACTCCTCCATTCATCGCCTACCATGGACACTTCGACTCCCCCCATCAGAAGTAGGGCCTTTCTCTTTTAATTGGGTTTACCGCAAAAGAAAGAGTCTTTTAATGCCTCTGGAAACCCCAAATGCAAGAGATGGACGGGCATGAGCCTTCTTCATTCATAAGGAGTCGAGACAGTGTTAGCTACAATCCCAGCCCTTAGTATCTTTCTCCTCTCTGCATAGCTGTCCATTGAGGGAGCAGCGGTTGAGTTACGAAAGGTATATGCTGGGCAGTTACAAGACAATACCACTAGGGAAGCTGATCAAGCATATGTTTTTGACGATCGATAAGAAGGGGGCGGCTAATGATGAAATATACGAAAAAGACCACCCATGCGAGCATAATAACTAACCTTGGAAGGGCCCAAAGAGAGTCTTGCTATCTAAATAAAACACAATTTTCAAAATGTGTTAATGGTGGAGGCCGAATCAAAAATCTTGCCAATCAGACTCTACATTTTTCAATTCTAGATATAATGTTGAATGGCTAAAAATGCATGCAAGAAGGCCAAAACAACATGAGCAGCAAGTGGAAAAGCCTAACAGAGAGAAACTGCCCCAACAGAAGGTTCAGAGGCTAGAAGAGCAAGTGAATAATTCTAGACAATATGCAGGAAAGCTCGAAAAGCCAGAAGAATCATCAGCAGAGCTAAATTAGCAAGCTGAAAGGCCTAAACTATGAACAGAGGAGTGAATACAACTTGCTGGAAAGCTGAGCTAGAAGCTTTTGATGAGAAGAAAGCCTCTGAATTGCTCAATGGAGAACAGGTAGGACATGAGAACTGAGAAAAAGGGGTCAATTCGCTCTTGCAGGAAAAGAAATTGACAAGTAAGATATGGTTCAAAATACAGTTATTCCCAGTACAAATCGATCAGCTACACGTATTATTCTAGAATAGGCAAAAGTTGAAACAAAAGGAGATAATGTGATTTAAAAGAAAGAAGAGGGGGGGCTTTTTGGCCTTGCTCTAGCAACGAATGGTATCGAGTGAAATCCTCCTTTATGAGACGATTCTAACATGCAACTATGAAAAAATACCAGAAGAGGCTTTGGTAGTTGGCGCGTGAAGGCACGTCTCGGAGTTATCGTCAAGGATTTTGTGGATTCGTATTCCTTTTGATTAGCGATGGGTTATTTGGGCTACATCTATGTCGAAGCAAAATCATTTGAAATCCTATTTGAGATTGGGAACAGTGGTATTCGTTTCGCCGAGAGGAGCAGAGGTGTTTACCGAGCTATTGGGGAAACCAAGCGTGGGATGATTGTTAAAGACCGTGGAGGAGTTGATTAGAGGAGACAATCTTTGGGACTTATGTAAACTTTCAGAGTGGGTGGTATAGTGCATGCTGCGCAAGACGTGTGAATAGCCATGGTAGGTTTTTGCAGGTATCGGAATACAGTGCAGGAGGACGGCAAAGCTTCATCGTCACTCCGAAGGGCTGAGAAGGGAGCAGGTGGGGTAGCTGTGTTGTTCAGATCAGGAAGGTGGTTCACTATTTTGAGGAGGAGGATACTGTCGGGAGTACTTATCAAGAACCCTAATCTAGTGCTGAATTTCCTAAATATACTCCATCAAATTGGTATCTGAGCCCAATACAGCTTATGTCCTGCGCCACCAGCCCGTAAGGTACTTTTTGTCTGACATACTTAGGGTAGAAGGCTACTAGAATATACTAACTTAAAAAAATTCATAAATGATTAGGAACTCCTGCGGGAGGGAGAGAACTACTGAATCAAACCCATGCTGAACACCAGAATGACTACATCCTTCAAGTTTGAGGATGTTCAATCTCAAACAAGACAACCCTAAATGGCAACAAAATCATTGATGATAGCTTTGACATCTTGCATTTTGCAAGAATACACAAAAGGAATGTTCATGGACCAACTTGAAAAGCATGACATCTGTAGCAAAACTCAAAAGAATGAAACAAAAAACTTCAAATGTTAAAAAGAGAGGCTTTAGGGCAAGAAAAATTAACAGAAGATGAGAAACGAAAAGGATGGATGCTAAAAAGATAGATTATCCTGAAAATCCACTGTCACCAGATTTGGCATCTTATATAGATCATCTAAAATGAGGGGAACATTAAGATGTATTGCCCAAAGACTTTTTTTTATATATAGGTAATTAAGAAAATATCATTAAAAACTGTAAGACGCCCTTACGTACACAGGAAGTATACACAAGGAACACCAGAAAAGACAAACAAAAATAAAAACCCAATAAAGGAAAACAAGAAGGCACCCACGAAATAAACCCTAACCCCACAAAGAAGCCCAAAGACTTTAAAAAGTGCAATATACAAAGAGATAATATAGCTGTCATTGGTATACATACAATAAAGGAACGCTTATGCTTTTATATGATAACAACAAGACATCCACTGCACATTAAGTAACTGAAAAACATGTTCCCAAATTAATATAATTTGGTGAGGATGTTGAACTGGGCGGTTACAAGAAAAATTAGAAACATAACAAATACTAAAGAAAAGATAAGAGAAAGCCAACTTCCATGATTTAACAAATGATAACAAAGACTGACTTCTAAACCAGTAAAATGTGATTCAGTCGAAGGTAAACAAGGATAAGCAGAAGGATGAAAAGAACATGTGCAATACTATGGTAGATGACGTTATGGCGTAAAAAATAACAAGAATATGGTTCTAGATTGAGCAGTTTAGCCAAAATGAAATCATGTAGTTTATTGCAGTTAATAAAGGTTTGGCAACAACAATGTCATGTCAGCATCATACAATGCATAACAACTCGCACAAACTTAAGGAGTTGGAAAGTAAAAGGCAGGATATAAAACTCCACAAATATTTCCAATTACTCATAATTTAGAAATGCAGTGCTGAATAGAAATAAAAACTAAGATTCATATTTACGCCAGATAAATCAAAAGCATAGGATCTAAGTAATGAAATTATAAATTAAAGTGAAATGGAATTCTCACCCTGCAAACGAGCTGAGCAGAAACGAAGCAATGACAGACCTGCCGGTTACTGTAGAGGTAGTGACAGTGGCATAATCAAAGAAATACACCAGGCTCATCCTAGATACGCGAGTCCCGACAAGAATTGTCAAGAATACGCCAAGAGTGAGATAGTATAGGCATTGAAGGCAAACAATTTGGGCAACAATGAGCCAAGGGTCCCATACAACAGAACCATAGAACATGACTACAGCACCTCTTCCAGACACCCAAAACCACCAGCCTAAGTCAAAAAACAAATTCTTCTCCACAGAATCTGAAACTCAATCCTCAAATCCTCGCAATAATCAAACACACATCCATAATACCCACGAATAGTTACTGAACTTCGAACAATTTTTTAAACTATCACAAACCCAATTCTCAAATCCTTCGACTCAAACTACTTTAAACCCGCAACTCTTAACTCTAAACTACTTTCGAAAGAAAACCCAAGTCTCCAGTATCAAAATTCAAAACCCAAATCAATCTTATTCCATCAATGTTCTCAATCCTCCTCCTATATTTAGTTTCCTGATACTCAAATTCAAAACCATGCCTTGTGGATTCGGATCTGCAATCAACCAAAATCCAAAAAGATTTTCCCAGAAAATATACCCAGTTGCTGAAGCAAACCCCACTTTTTCTTAGATACTGAACTGAAATTCAGATTTGCGTGAATATGAATGAAACAAGGGCTGTAAGGTCCAGATTAAAATTCAATTGATCAAGGACTAAATAGAGAAAAGAATAAGAAGAGGAACTAGATCGAGAGGAGCAAGCTGACCGTTTGAGATTGTTGAGAGAGTAAGAGAGAACAGAGAATTTTGGGTGCTCTCCCAGGCTTCAGACGCTGAGAAGTTTTTCTTTCTCGTAAGGAATCGCGAGTTTGTTACTTCGTTAGATATTCGCACAACTCTAAATTACGGCGCCTTCGTTAGATGCTCTGTTTTTTCTTTCTTTCTTTCTATAATTTTTTCCTTTATTCTTTTATATATATATATATATATATATATATATATATAGAGTAATGCTACACATCATCCTTTTGTCCTCCTTTTGTCACTCCAAAATTGATGTGGCTCTTAAAATCACCATTGAATCAAAATCCAAAAGTGATATATCAAAAATTCAATGGTGATTTTAAGAGCCACATCAATTTTAGGGTGACAAAAGGAGGACAAGGGGATGATGTGTAGCATTACTCATATATATATATATATATATATATATATATATATAAGATACATCCTTCTCTTAAAGCGCAATTTAGAATTAATCATTTACTTTTTAAAAATAAACTTTCACTTCTTAATTTTCTCGTGATTTATAAAAAAGACATTCATGGAATTTTTTATCCAAATTTTTTACATTCATTAGCGCCACATCAGCATTTTTTTTGAAAAAAATGCAATTTAACCCTCCAAACTACCACATTTTATCCATATGACCTCACAAACTATTAAGGCTTGCACTTTAGCCTCCTAAACTACCAAAACATTTAAAGAAGACTATTTTTGACGAAATATCCTCATAATATCCTTGTCATGTGTCATATTTCAATTCAAAAAAATTTAAAAAAACTAAAATTTTATTTTTTATTTTTTTATTTAAAAAAAAATATTGCGATCGACAAGAGGACGTACTGCTTATTTCCAATATCATCGTTAGGCATGATGCAAGCCTGCAGCTCAGTGAACTTGTCCCCGCCTTTCTGAACGCGGACATGGCTAATTTTCTATCATTCGATGTCTATGATATTGATCTTTCAAAGGTTATGAATGATTCAAATCTAAACTTTATTTTGTTACAAACAACAAGCAAGTCTATCCTCGTTGTGGAAGACCTCGATCTGTTTCTGATGGAGAAATCAATGGCCGTGAGCTTGTTCGTTGATATTTAAATCCATTTTCCTATCTTTGATTTTTTGCATTCAAAATGTTAGCCAATAGCTACCTAGGGCGCAAGGATCACAAGCTTTTCTCTTAGGTAGAGGATATTTTCAAGAGCGGTGCGAGCTTAAGCTCGGTCGGGATCAGCGAGCTGATGATTGCGAATCGGAACTTGCCAAGTCGGGCTATAAAATCGGTCATCATGGCGTTGCAAATAGACGGTGATCGGAGGATTGTTGGGAAGATCAGATCGCGATTAGAAAATAACGCCACCCCAAACACCCATCTTTAAAATAATAATAATAATAAATAAATAAATAAAATAAAATAAAATTTAGTTTATTTATTTTTGAATTTTTTTTGAATTTTTTTTATTTTTTTAATTGAAAAATAACATGTGGCAGGGATATTTCGCCAAAATTGGCCTTTTTCAAAGGTTTTGATAGTTTGGGGGGCCAAAGTGCAAGTCTTAGTAGTTTGGAAAGCCATCAAGAAAAATAGTGGTAATTTGGGGGCTAAATTATATTTTTACCTTTTTTCTCTACATCACTTTAAAATATTTTTTTAAAAAAAAATTACTTAAAAATTTTTAAAAGAAATCTTAAAAAAGATAAAGATAAAAAAAAAAATTAATAAAAAAAGAGAGAGAGAGAGAGTAAGGAGCATCCCAACACTGATGCCTTTGGTTTCTGTTATGGCCTAAGGTTACAAGACTTACAAAAGAACACAGGCGTTTGACAAGAAGAAGGAAGAAAAAAGCCGACAACCTTATCTTTAGACAACTAAGCAGATATCACTCAATGAAGAACAAGTGTCCCAGCTAATTTAGTAATTTCCAATTCTGTAATTCATTCCCTAAATCAGGTGTCAACCACGATCCTTATTCCAAATGTTTCTGAGATGCAAGACATGGGCTAAGGCTAAGTAGAGTTAGTGGGTCAGTCGAGTAATGGGTGTTAGTGGGTCAGTTGTAAATGATCATGGGCCAGTTAGTGGTTCAATAGTGAAGTAGTGGATAGCAATTATTTCTTAAGTGTGTCAGTCAGATGATGAATGAAATGCATCAGAATTATTCATAACAATTAGCTGTGAGCTAAATTCAGATGAGGGAATTGGCTCCTTCAATTGCCAAAACTAGTTATTATACTTACAAATATCCAAACTCATAACAAGTGGTATCAAAGCTATAGTTCTTGCGACCATGGCGGAAGGTACTCGATCAAACCAACTTGCTCTTGCTGAATCATTGGCTAACCTGCGTGCAAAAAATACTGAAAACAAGGAGTTTCAAGCTAGCATGAGGGAATTTCATATCCAAGTGCAGAATACTCTCAATCAACATGACGCTATTTCACCTCCATTAACACTCAATTATCTAGCCTAGCCACAAGCTACGACAATTTGAGTGGAGCTCATCCTACTAAAACGCACACCTATGTGAATTAAGTGGAAATCTGAGACCTCCTAGAGTTCCATTTGCGGAGAGAGGAGGGATACAAGCCAAAACCATTAAGCTGGATTTTCCCAGGTTTGATGGAATTGAACCTAATGATTGGGTTATTAAGGCTAAACAATTCTTTTCTCATGGTCACACTCCTGAAGATGAAAAAGTTTCTATTGCTTCTTTCAATATGGAAGGACAGGCCCTTACATGGTTTCATTGGCTTCAGGATTCCAGGACAATCCAGGGATCGGAGGCTCTAGTAGATGCTCTCGGGCTGCGGTTCGCACCATCTGCATTTGATGATCCGGTTGGAGCATTCACAAAGCACAAACAGACCACAACCGTGGGGGAATACCAGTCTCAATTTGAGGTATTATCTAACAAAGTTTCAAGTTTAACTGAGGATTTTCGGGTGAGCTCTTTTCTTAGTGGGCTCAAAGAGGAAATCCGCCTTACTATCACCATGTGGAGGCCAAATTCCCTTCCAGTTGCATTTGGGCTGACCCTGTTGCAAGAAGAGGAAGTGAATCGAAGAAACTGAAGTTCTAGAGGTAACAATTGGCCATCCAACCCTTCTATTTTCCAGCCCAACCGACATAAATTTCCAAGGCTAGCCCCACCACCAGATCTCTAAAGATTACCAACCCCAAAAAAACCCACAGAAAATCGAAACACCAACCTAACTTATTCCAACGCTTCAACAACAGGCCAACAATACCAATGAGAAGAATCTCCCCAACCCAAATGCAAGAAAGAAGGGAAAATGGGTTATATTTCTGTGATGAAAGGTATCAATCAGAGCACAGGTGTAACATGCTTAAGTTATATCTATTGGAAGGTATGGAGTTAGAAGAGAAGGAAGCCAAAATTGAGGAGGATGAGGTGCAGGATGTACAAGTGGAAGAAGTGGAAAGTGAAGTGTAGGAAGGAGAAGGAAAATTATTGTGCATATCCCTACATGCTTTAGCTGGATCTCTATTGTGCAAATATCTACCTAATTAAACAGATAAATATTTGTATGTTTTACTCGCAAGTGCATAAAATCAAAACAATAATATAGCAGGCAAATACGAGATCATTTTCATGAGGATTGGTATAAATTGTATTTAAAGAGAAATTCCTAAAAGAGATATGTGGAATAAAATGAAATAAAATATTAAATTGAAATATTAAGAAGAAAAGGTAAAGCTTCGATATCCACCACTAATCATACTCAAATAAGATTCACAATATCTACATTACTACAATCATAACATGATGCTTAATGTTTATCAGCCACATGGGAATGGTATCTTCTCCTTAAGCTATTGTTTTCCCTAAGCAACGAGTTAGGTATGGTATCTACTCTAACTCTTTTCTTCATTGAAGAATTTAGCATGATATCTACTAAGTTGTTCTTCAAGAAAGCATAAATCTATGTAAATCAGTAAACACACTAAGATTGGAACATGGTATCTATTACAGTTGTCTTTATGTTGATTAATCCAGGAAACTATGGCGGGATTCTTTCGTTACTATATTATGCCCAGGATTCGGTCATCCAAATTGACATAAATAACAAATCCATACCATAAGAATATGTTGGCCTAACAAAGCCATACCATACATGCAAGGAATTCAAGAAACTAGAATTAATAAAGTTAAGCATCAATATATAAATTGTAGCAAGACAAATTGAAAAACTTAAAGAAACATGATTAGGGCTTCAATCAATGCCACAATCAATGCCACCATTCAAACTCGAACCAACATAGCGGGCTTTTGAAATGTTTCCAAGTAACGATAGAAAAATCAATATCCAGATCATGTTTCCAAAATCAAAGTTAATTTCAAATCAATAAGAAAGTGCTAAGAATTTTCTTTCCATTCGAAAGTTTGTTACTTACTAAGAAAATTCCTAAGATTCATATTTACATCCCATAAGAAAGTTAATAATCAACAAGAGGTGATAGTGTAAGATTGAACCCATCAGTTACATATAAAAAATAAATAAATAACATTTAACTTGTTAACCTAATATGAGATGTATCATTTTTCCAAGTATGAACATATATATAGTTATACCTGACTAATGTACACATTATTTGATACTTGAGAAGATAAGGACAATGAACTTTTTTTATCAAAATGGTACCTACATAATCATAACATTCACATTATAAATTGCAATACACTATATTGCAAACGATTCGTGCGCTTAAGGTAGTGTGTGTAGTAAAATGATGTAAGTGTAGTGGTAAATATTTGATAGGGGTGAACACCAATTAAGGTACATGCAACGGAAATTATCTACCACTTTATGTGTAAATTAAATGATGTGGTTTTGAGTGAATTTATGTCAATAATATAATTACTACTCGTAATAGAAAGAATCCTTCAAAGATAAGACTATAGAAAGGGTATCGAACCTTAGGGACTATATTGGTTTTGTTATCAAGTCTTAACAATATCTCTACTTTAACTCAACAGAGAAATGATTTGCTTGTTTTTCTTTTGAAATTAAATGTTGAAACATAAATGATAGTGCAAATAAATGGGAGTAGATGATAGGGAATTCATTTCACCCTTAACCTCATAACAATGGCTATCGTATTTAACAAAGGAAACTCATTATATGTGTGATATGACTTGTGTGTGTTTGTCAAGCACACAATGATGTCGTCAAGAAAACACCATCACCAAGAAATAAGTATAACCCATCTTCGGTTGGCATGGATCACTCATCTACAACTGATTTACGGCACAATCCATCTTCTTTAGGCACGGACTATCAAATCTGTCAATTTAGTTATAAACAGTCAAAGAATAAGCATAACACATCTTCAATTAGCATGAATCGTCTACCTATATTATACTAAACTAGGGTGTAGTACGCTTAGTCTTCCCTAGGCATGGCCTGTCAAACTCTGTTAACTGTAGGTCAAAGAAACCCGTTGCATAATCATCATTCTCATAATCACAAAAAATAAGAACGATTTGAGTTCAATCAAGATAAAAAGCTCTCTAAGACAAGATAAGGATTTTATGAAAATTGAATAAAAAAAAAAATCAATTACAAGAGTTGCAATTCTCTAGGTTGTACAACCATCATACATATGCAAAAAATTCCAAAGAGAAAACACAATTAAACCATTGTTACTTGGATAGGGCTACATCAACACCCTCTGGAAGAGTTAGCTATTCATGGAAGTGTTGGATTCGGATTCTGTAGAACTTCTTGGTTGGCAACCACTTCCCTCCTCCAAAACTCTCTTCCTCTCCAAGACTCCCCCTTGTCGTGTGTCCAGACTAAATATAAGCAGATTCTTGAAATTTCCTCCTCATGAAGAAAAAAAAAATTCAACATTTTCTCCTCTTTTTCTGCTTTGCAGGGTGCATTTCAGAATCTATATTCTCTTCTTTTTCTTTTTCTTTCTTTTCCCTGCACTGTTGCTGCTACTCTACATTTTAGCGCCCCCCGAATGTGCTCGATCCCAATCTGGTGAGCTTGAGTGCTTTGTGTTCGAGCTCTTATGTGTTGGGCTTGAGCCTTTGCCTTGCAGAATGCTGGAATTGTGTCTGAACCTTAATAGTGATGGATTTGCTTGTATTTTTTCTTAGACACATGAGAATGCTTAAAACACAAAAATAACACAAAACATTATATTACAAAGAAACTAAGAGGCTAAGATATGCGAGTTAAATGGGCTTAAATATGAAACATTCAACACCTATCATTAAATAGTTAAACTAGCACCCAAAAATAAACTCCCCTACAATGTAGTGGAAAAATAAATCAAACAACCCATAAACAAGACACCAAGATTTTTACGGCTTATGATTGAGAGGTGGATGTCTTTGCCTTGTTCGTCAGGGTGTTGTATTTAGTGAGAGTGAGACGGGAAGGTAAGAACAAGTTGTGGTGGGTCCTCTCCAAAAGAGGGTTATTTCGTGTTAAATCATTTTACAGTTTCATGGGTTATAATACAACTTTTGGTTCCCTTGTAAGAGTGTTTGGCAGACTAAGGTTCCATTAAGAGTTGCAATTTTTGCTTGGCCGGCGACCCTAGGAAAGATTCTTATCGTGGATAACCTCAGGAAGCTGCACATCATTGTAGTTGATTGGTATTGCATGTGTGAAAGAAATGAGGAGTCCATGAATCATCTTCTTCTCCATTATGAAGTTCTGTGTCATTTGGAATATTTTCTTCAGTCAATTTAGGTTGTCCTGGGTTATGCCTAATTGAGTAGTCGACTTGTATGCTTAGTGGTGAACTGCTGGTAGCACTCGGAGTGTTGTTGTGTGGAATGTGGTGTCTTCATGTCTTTTGAGGTTTCTATGGAGGAAAATGAATGACATAAGTTTTGAGGACCGTGAGAGAATTGTGAAGGAGATTTAGTCTTTAATTTTCATTACTTTGTATTTTTTGACAATTGCTTTTGTTTTTCCTTTAGTGATTAGTTATCATGATTTTCTTATTCTTTTTGCTACTACTAGTTAGGTGGTTTTTCTTGTAAACACTCCATGTGTACCTGTGGGGGCCTTATCTTTTTAATGATAGTTTTCATTACTTATAAAATAGTCCCCCCCCCCCCCCCCCCCAAAAAAAAAAAAAAAAAAGAAAGAAAGAAAAAAAGAAAGAAAAAGGTGAAACAAAAGGAGAAAACCCTTCACTTCTTTTGGTGGATATTCCACGTGAACATAATTAACAAGTATTCTGACTAGGTTACAATGACTACAGAGTTGAAGTTACAATTTCTTTCAGCTAGATTAGTTCAGAAATTAGCCTCTTCTCCTTTTTGACATTTTAGGTCAACACTAACAAATGCCCTCAAGTGGCACCAATGTGTAGGGGTGTTAGATGAGCCCGGCTGCTCGTGAACTTGGTTGAGTCGCCTCACTTAAACTCGATTCGATCTCGGCTAGAAAAATAATTGAGTTGTTCGTGAACACAATAATCCACTCATATATTAAATGAGATATACTCATATAAACTCGGCTAGGGTCGGACAAAGCTCGTGAACTTAGCTTGTATATGTTCTACTTGACTTGTTCGGCTCGAATTGTTTGCTTGTTCGTGTGTGTGTATATATATATAAGATTCTATAATTATAGTGTATAAATATTAACATAGTAAACGTGATATATATATATATATATCAATGTTAAAATTGTACTGAATTTTAATTTTATTTTTTTTAGCTTGTTAAGTTAGTCGAATTCAAACAACCCTTCAAAACTCAGCTCAAGTTCAAGTCCCTATTCTATGTATTCGAGCAAAATTCGGTAGCCCCAAGCTCGACTCAGCTCGAATACAGCCCTACCAATGGGGTTGAAAGTCGAAATAAAAATAACAAATATCCTAACTAGAATATGGTTGGTATTGTTGAACTATCAGTGGAAAAAATGTCATTTACGTGAGCTAAATCTATATTTATATAGTAGGTTAGTTGTGACCCCAAATTTAAATTTGTGTTAAATTGTTCTTTTTTCATTTCCTTTTCCAGTAGTAATTATGCCCATATGACAATGACATGGTAAGAATTTGGTTCATTTGAACTTGAGGGTATAGTTGTTCATTTTAATATATCCATAGCTCCCATTGAAAAGTTGGAAGTTACTAACACAAACTTTTGTGAAAAATGGAATAAATGACTCGCCAATTACCAACTTAAAGAAAAAAAAAAATACTAAGTGAGCTAAGGAGCGGCATGGCATATGTCTAGTCAATTCATAAACTATCAAATTACCTACTAGTGTAAGCCCTAGTATGGAATTTTTAGTAATACTTTGGAGGTTAATCTTTTCTTATGTCTAGTCCTTCTCATGAACAATGCTGTATTACTTATTCCAAGTGGCACACTTCATACTTTCAAATGAAGGTTTGTTCTATATAACATGTGTCATCATATTAAATGCTTTATAAAGTTTGTTAGAATATGACACTTTTAGGAAAGTTGTTGTGGCGTTATGTGCAAGGTGAAAAAATGTTGTGTATGCTAAATTTGGTAATGTTTGGGGTGGGTGTTCTCTTGATACCCCTGGGCCGCATGGGGTGGGGCTTTGGAAGAATATAAGGGATATAGTTTCTTTTGTATTCATATTAGATTTGAGTTGGGAGGTGGGTCAAAGATCAAATTTTGGAATAATGTGTGGTGCGAAGAGATGATCCTTAAGGAAGCATTCCCGATTTTATATGGCATTGCTCATGGAAGGACGCATTTGTTGTAGCTCACTTGGACTTTTCTATTGGTTCCCTTCAGTGAGATGTTAGCTTTATTTGAGGGGCTCACGATTGGGAGGTAGATGTCTTGGCTTCCTTCTACACTTTGTTGTATTCCCATAGAGTGAGATGGGAAGGAGAAAACAAGCTTTGGTGAGTCTCTTCTCACAAAGGGAAGTTTGATGTTAGATCCTTTTACAGGATCCTTAAATGTAAAGATGATGTTCATTTCCTTTGGAAGAGTATTTGGCGGACCAAGGTTCCTTTGAAAGTAACTTTTTCTCTTTTTTGGTGGCTCTAGGGAAGATTCTTCCTATGGACAATCTTAGGAAGATGCATGTCATCATGGTTGATAGGTATTGCATGTGTAAAAGGAATGGAGAGTCCGTGGACCATCTTCTTTTCCATTGTGAGATTGTCAGCACCTTATGGAATGCTATCTTTAGCCGCTTTGGGTTGTCTTGGGTTATGCTTCATCGGGCGATTGATTTATTTGCTTACTGGTGGATGGGTGGATGCTCTTGGAATGCTGTCGTGTGAAAGATAGTGCCTTCTTGCCTTTTGTGGTGCCTCTAGAGGGAATAAAATAATAGAAATTTCGATAACCAAGAAATGATATTAGAGGAGCTCAAGACCTTATTTTATTCTTTTATTACTTGGACAGATGTGTTGTTAGCTCCCTTAGAATGAGCTTTAAGGATTTTCTTGTACTTTTTACTTCTCCTAATTAGGCGTTTCTCTTGTATATTTCATGTGTATCTGGATTGCTCTTTTAATGATAATTCGTTTATAAAAAATAAAAATAAAATAAAATAAAATAAAAAGTTTGTTAGAATATAGGCATTTGCAAAAGAGAGGCTCAATGAAAAATTACACATCACCCTCATAATTCATTACTACATATAGGATCAATTACATCATTATAGAATATGGACAACTAATGGTGACAGCTAGAATAGGGACAAATGTCCCTTTTCGTTCTTATGCTCCACCTCAAGCGCTGGAGCACATAATTCTTTTAAGCCTAACTTGGAACAAATGAACTCTTAACTTATTATGGCACAAAGACTTTGTAAATAGATTAGTAAGTTGGTTTCCAAACTTCACGAATAACCCATATATATCTCCACTCAGTATTCTTTCTCGAATGAAATGACATTCAATTCCAATATGCTTAATTCTTTCATGAAACACAGAATTAGAGGCAATATGTTGAGCAACTTAATTTTCACAAAAAAGTGAAATAGAAGTAGGAGCTAGAAGGCCAATTACTTGAAGAAGTATTGTAACTATGTGACTTCACTTGTAGAATGAGCCATTGCTCTATTCTCTGTTTTTCACTAGATCGAACCAGCACAGTCTACTTCTTTGTTTTCCATGTGATTATATTATCCCTTAAGAATGAAAAGGAATAGAGAAATGCCAAACGTAGAGCTTAGATTTGTCAAAGGCAAGAGCATATCTGCCATTGATGAGCAAAAATTCGGAGGAGGAGACCCAGTGCGAGCCACAAGCCGGGGGGGACAGTTGGACCTTGGATATGCTGGCGTGGCAAAGAGTTCTTGGATCACTAGATCGAAGTATCTATGCGTTTCTTGCATGTGTTTGTGTTAAAAATACATGCGTTTTTCGCTTTTAATGATATTTCGATTACTTATTAAAAAAAAAAATAGACATTGATTTCAAGAAAGCCTTTTCTATTCAAGTGTCGTGTGTTCTCGCATTGACAACCTTGGCAAGAATGTCACTAAAGGCAATGTAAAATAAGAATTTGGTAAGTTAATCACTTTTTTTAAAAAAAAATAAATAAATAAATAATGATGTCTAACATTCTTCTCTTAAACGCTTTATTCAACTATTGAGCAAGCTAAAAAAAAAAAAGTTGTTTACAGTTTGGCATGAAAAGTAGAATCATGTTTGCGACCATTAACCTTCTTTTTTTTTTTTTCTTTTCGCAATGTCATCTTTTCTTATTTCAAGAGTTCACAAAGCGGTGCTAGTTGTCACTATCATATGTACTTGTAATAGCTTTAACACGACAACTATAAGTATTGCTGTTGATTGTTGTTATGCTAGCTTTCACATGACAATGAAGTCATATAGAATTTTTCAGTTTTCTTTTTCCGTTTGTTTTACTTGATAATATGTCCTAGCATTATGAAGTTATTGTAGATTTATTCTAAATTAATGAGGGATTTTAGTAGCAGATGTTTCATATGTTGATATTTCAATTGGTGATTTTTTAAGCTCTTACCCATTGTTTTGTACTCTGATTCATTTGGGAAACTTGTTAATGTGAAGCTGACAATGGATGAAACTATAGGTTTGTTGTGGATGTCACATCATGGTTAGAAGCTTGTTTCCTGTTTGTAGGTCTTTTTTCTTTTTTTCTTTTTTTTTTTTCCCTAGGGAAGTCATTTGAAGCTTGTTTCTATGTTCCTAGGTTTTAGTGCAATGCTGGAGTAGAACTAGTAGATGCATGGAAACATGTGTCAGTGCTATTAATTTGGCTTAATGTAGAGCGAATTTAAAGGGACTAGTATTGATGTAGATTTCACATTGTCTCCGCTACAAAAGGTGTTACCACCCCTAAAAAGCCATTATCAATGGTAATATCAGTGAGAACGGTGTGCTCAAGTGGCAAAGGGAATGTATGCCCCTTACATTAGGTTCATGGAGTGGTACATTATACTTATTTATTTTTGTTGTATTTTCTAATAGTTCGTTACTTTCGATGAATTAGCTTCTCCCCATCAAAAGCCTCTTGCCTCACCAAGAAAGAGATTCCCTATTGCTCAAAGGGGTGGATCTCCTAGACGATTGTCAGATTATCCTGTACATTGTCATGCAAATTCTCTTGTGCGTCATCGAGTAGACACTCCTTATCGACGTGGTGATAGGCCCACATCTCCAGGCAGAGGTCCATCTCCACTAAGACGCAACAAATCCCCTGCAAGGTGATGCGATTTAGTCCAAAGATCAATGGTTTATTCTAGAATGCTGACCAGTGCTAGATGACTTTGACCTGTGCTATAGGGTCTTACATTTCAGAAAAATCTGTTGTCTAGAAGAATTCCATTAGGAATATTGATAGGGTGCTTTAATCATTTAGATGAAGATGGATGTCAGATGCTGTTACATTTTGCTGCAATGGGTAGAATACTTCAGTCAATAGAAAAGTACTAAATTGATGCATGTAAAATGCAACCAGTCTCTTATTCCTATGGAGTGGGATGACATATTGTTTAGCCAAAGGTGGCAAATTGTATAGATAGTTGCTACTCTATTGCTTTACTTTGAATGGTTTTTGGTGTTATTTTGGCTTGTTTTCTGATTTGTATCCTTTTTGCTAGAGAAGTTCTAGCTTGCGTACTGGAATGCGTAGTTCTCTTGTTTGGTTGTTAATGAAACAAGTTTTTCATGGACACGTACACAGATTTCTGTGACCCACAAGTCTCCACTAGCACAAATAGTTCAAAGAGGAGATCTGGCTCGATTAGGTTGTAGATGACCATGTTAGTTTTTCCTTGTTCATTCGGATCTATTCTTTTTCTCTATTTTGTTTAATTTTCTCTTTGAGAGTTTGCATGTATTCGTGCTTTTGTGAATTTGGTTTTCGTTTCAAGCTTTGTATACATTTCTTATATCTTAGTCAATTGATATTTGCCCAAATATATCTTGTTGCCGTTAGACAAAATAATGGGTCAGAGTAGACTAAATAAATATTTAAATAAGTTATTTAACCCCATTGCTTCGAGGCTACATATTCAATTGTTTTCATTGATTTCTCTTTTATGAAGACTAACCTATAACACGCACTATGCGTGGGTTTTTTTTTTTTTGTTATAATTTACTCGAAAATGCTTTAAAAGATTATCGGTAACCAATTTCCTTGGTTAGAAAATATGTGAATGAAAACATATGGCATGAGCTGTTAGTAAATAGGGTAATGATTTTTTTACATCACATTGGTGTATATTAATTTTACACCAAGACACATAGGGTGTGAGACCCATGCATGTGGGTTCCATACACGTGGGTCCCACACCAAATGTGTCTTGGTATAGACTTGATGTAAACCAAAGTGATGTAGAAATAACACATCCCTTGTAAATAAATAAAATTCTTATACTACTAACATCCTATTACTTTGAAACCATAATTTTTTGCTATAAAACCATTCAAGACAACCTTTTAACAATACCCAATATATAAATTCAATTTTAACAATATTATAAGTACCTAAATGAGTTTTGCATATATTCCTAACCGTCAAAATAACATATTATTACATAGAGCCTATTTCTCTTTTCAATTAATAAGCTACCCAAAAACCAATTCGGTAAAATCCCATTAAAATTTATAAGAAAAATATAATAATTCATTTATAACCCCATCTTTTGATATTTTCCTGGGGACCATTCTTTATCTCCCTACGAACCTCAGTTATTGCAATGTTGTGGGGCGTGAAGTTGTGCTCTTTAAACCTTTTTTATGGCTTAAAGTCTATCGTTTCTACCCCCAGAGAGTCCTCCTCGGAAGCCTAAAAAACCTACACCTAGGGTTGTCGAGAGCTAATTATAGCCTTGAGTGTTTCCTACTGGTTTATGAACTCCTCTGCTTTGTCCATAAACTCTTGAAGAGTGGTCAATTGCTTCCAAGCCAACTCCACCATCAGGGGCCTATTGGCCCCAAATACCGTTGTACAGAGCCGCAAACACTCTCTCGTCGGTGGAGTTCTTCACATACATTTTCTCTTGATTGAACCTCATGATGTATTCTTTTAATGATTCATTAGGCCGCTCGTTCACTATCAACAAATACCCTGAGGGCTTTTTGTGCCCCCGTCCTACCAAGAACTGAGTTACGAACTTCCGCCTTAGGGCGTCGAAGCTATTTATAGACTTTGGGGGAAGCTTCATGAACCAATCTCGGGCGTTCCCTGTTAAAGTAAAATGGAAGGCCCGACAAGCTATTTCATCGTGCGTACTGTGAAGGTAAAAAATCGGCTCAGTAATTCTCCAGATGCTCAAGCGGATCTTCGAGTATGGTGAAGATTGCTATACTAGGGACTTTGAATTTCTTGGGGATGCAGAACTTAGCCACTGATCAGTAAAAGAAAAGGTGGTTCCTTGCAACAAATTGTTTACTAAAGAAGTTTTACCTTTATCCTTCAATGAGCCGCAACGTCTCTCAGTTTCTCTTTTTTCGAGACCTTCCAGCGGTGGGTCTTTTTGTGGTTGTTCTTCCGATGGTTGTCTTCCACTCAGGCATCTTCTTCATGGCTCTTTCTCCAATTACTTTAGCAGCTGTGTTCAACCTCTCATTTTCTCTCTTGGGAACTTCATCGCGATTACCCGGAGCTGTGGTGGAATGCTCTGGGATCCAAAGCAGCAGAGTGGCGTTATGCCTGGTTAGTGTCTCCATGGTTTTTGGCATCTGGGCAATCCAATCGTTCAAAAGGGCTATTTGCGCCCAGGGGTCATTTGGAAATATCATCATGTGTGGAGATTCTGGTTCTTTTAGCATCTTCTGAACATGTAGCCACCATTGCAGATTTTTTTTGTTTTTTTTTTTTTTTTTGTGTAAGAAATGATATGTCGTATCCCACATACGACGCCAAACTGTTAGAACAGTTTTTCGATACAATGACATATGCCTTTGTTGGTGCTTTCTCCAATTGTTGTAAAATAGTGAAAGTCAGCAAAGGAGCTAACCAATGGTGCCAACCGGTTCCCACTCTGATGCCTAAGTTTCTTTGAAAGCAATTTATATGGAGCATAAAAGCACAAAAATCATAGTCCTTTTCATAGCTATGGTATGGGCATATTTATAGGTAAGAAGTCTTGCTCAACCTGGAGTCCTATTCAACCTAGAAGTCGTGCTTGACCTAGAGTCCTACTCAACCTGGGAGTCCTGATTCGAGTTCGAATAGCGCTCTTATCCCAAATCATGTGGGATAAGAGCTAATCCCTTAGAATCCGAGATTGAACTTTATTCTAAATTGTGCGGGATAATGGTTTGTCCCGGAGAATCCGAGGTGGAGATCTCACAACAACCCTATCAAGGATTTCAAGGCAGATGCTTCTCGCAAATCCCTCATGTGTATCGGGTGAAGATCCCAATATATTGTTTTTGGTCTCTTCTTGGTAATCCCGAGGGGCATCTGTCCCGGGACCAACCTGGATCGGGCTGGACTAAACAAGTTCTTTCCATTGTCTAGGGACGCCTCTATTGGGGCGTGTCTACCTCTCGGGTGACCTTGTACAAGTATTCCTTATGACATTCCCAAGATAGCCTTTATCTGAGGCTAGTGTATACCGAGCCAAAGATGTAGATAAACTAGGTCTTTTGGAGCTTCAACAAATCTTCATGGGCCTGTGCAGATCTGGCTGGCCCATAGCTCTAAAATAGGCCGGTCTTGGTGGGATTATTTCTCAACAGAATAGATTTTCATTATTTGATGGTTTACCTTCTTTTGGGTTGCTTCTCAGTTTTGCTCTACGGGAGAGAGTAAAAAGCCAAACTACAAAAGCAAATGCTAACAGTATTACGAAGTTTTAACAATGACAAAAACTTTGCTCTCAAAGCAACATTGCAGAGCTGCAAACCATTTACTTCTCTACATAAATCTTTTTCAAGTCGGGTGAGTGAGCGAGATATATTTGAGAGAAGGGCAAACTCATGGTTTCTCTTAAATAACGGTCGCATTTGAGTGAAAGTGTGAAACCAAGTCTGAAATTGAGGTTTATTGTCAGGTGAAGCGGTGTTTGAGTGAAAGTGTGAAAGAATAGAATGCCACTTGGCTGTTAAATTGGACTCCAAGTCTTAAACTCATAGTTTACAAAGGAAATGAACTTTTGGCTTTTGATTGTGTTTTAACTGACTTAAGCAAACGCTTGGAGAAAATGAGGAATGCTAGAACTCCTTCTAGTATCTTTATGGGGTCCTTTTATGCTGATATGACACTATGTATTTTATAATAAAAATAGGAGAAATAAATCAAGCTGTATTTTTTTTTTTTTTATTAAAAACAGGGTGTCATTTCAGCATAAAAGGACTCCAGAAACACACTAGAATTTCTTAGAAAAAATAAAATGCTACTACTATGCCACTTGTCTGTTATATCGGATGTCATACGCTGCAATTGTAGGCTCTCTCCTCTTATATTTATATATATATATGTTTCTGATACAGTTTCCATATAAACTGACCGCATAGCGCAGTGGATTAGCGCGTTTGACTTCGGATCAAAAGGTCGTGGGTTCGACTCCCACTGTGGTCGGGTTTCAAAATAAACAATGTTTTACTTTCTTTTTTTATTGTTATTTTACCAACTTCTCAAATAAGTCGTTCTTTTTCTACCTCTAAAAGCCATCCCACTTGGCTTCTTGGATATTTTGCTGCCTAGTCTTCAACACCATTCCACATGTACTTCATAATTCATATTCATGCCTCAAACTGTACTTGAATCCAATTTGTTAATCGTAAGTACGTATTGTCAATCACGGCCTCGCTTGGTAATGCTTTTTAAACGACTCTTTTTGCCTTTTGATTGTAATGTAACGTAACGGTAGAAGCAATTTTGGGTGTTTTGTAAGTGTTTTTGTTTTGAATTGTTTGTTAACGCTTTTACTTTTAATTAAAAATAAATAAAAATCCTAAAAAGCATTAGCAAACAAGCTCGTTTTATTCTATGTGATTCAAGTGAACAATACTGTTTTAGTAGTTTAGAATAGAAAAAAAAAAAAAAAAAAAAAAAGCATAGACATAAATTTTGATGGATCAGGCTGCCAGTTTAAGTTACTCCCATATTTTGGGTAGCCATAAATTTTGATTTTACCAACCATTTCCTTGATTTTGTAAACAAAATGCTTCCTGAAATGCCTGGATCAAAATAAGGATATGTAAACAAAATTTGAATTCCATCATCAGTCAAAAAAATTCCAGAACCTGAAGCTATACATTTAAAAACATACAATGGAAAAAAAACCCGGCAATGAAAACTCCTAACGTAACACGCATAGTACTCACTCCTGAGGATACAAGAACATTTTGAACATGGTGGTGGAGAAAAGATTATGGGAATCAAGATTGTTGGGAGCTAGGCTTTCTCCTCCTCCCACTTTTCTTTGCAGTAACAGTGACATTGCCTTCAGCTTCACCTAGCTGTGGTTGCTGATTATTTACAACTGCTTTTGATGAATTAATATGACTCCTTGACCGCAATATTTCACCCTTGGCAGCTGCCAAATCCTCCTCAAGTTTCTTTGCTCGCTTCTCCAAACTCTCCCTTTCCCTGCCAAGCCTCATGACAAGGTTATGTGCATCTTCCACGTTTTCGAGGGCCTCTTTAGACGCATTCTTTTGCTCAGTGAGAGACTTGTAAAGCACCTCCTTTTCATCTTCAAGGTCGGAAATTTGAGAATTTGCCTTCTCTAGATCACTAGAAAGTGTCAAGGCATTTCGGTTCATCTCATCAAGTGATTCGGTAGCCTCTTCCAGGTCTCTTTCAAGAGATTTCCGGGCCTCCTTGTCCTTCAAGATTTGCTTCTCCCAAGCGTGTAGTTCTTTGTTTAAAGAAGAAACTAACCGTTTTTCTTCTCTTAAATCATTGGCTGCAGTTTCTGCCTTTTTATACACATCAACCAATTCCTTCTGTAGGCTAGCACAATTTTCCACCGCAGCTGCCAGTTCATGGGACACAATTTGCAGCTCCTCCTCTCTTTTCTTTAGAAGTTCCTTCACTGCTGTAAGCTCACTGCCCAGTGCTTCACTACTTAGTTTTGCCTCATCAAGTTTCCTCTGGAGTGATGCCCTAAATTGAGAAAACTCTGCATGAACCCTAGAGACCTCACCTTCAAGCTCTGTGTACAGATCTCCAGACTGCTTCAGTTGATTTGTCAGATCAGACACCTCATTTCTTGAATTGCCAAGATTTTCCTTAGTGCTCTGAAGTTCATGTTTCAGATGCTTTACATTGCTCAATTCTATATCTAGCATTTCTTTCAAACTATCCTTTTCTTGGGTCAAATCAGCAATTATTGCTTGGATTCCACTCACTTCATTTAGAGCAAGTTCAAGCTTTTGCTTTAGCTGCTGAAGTTCCTCTTCTTTTTCTCCCAAAAGTTTAGCAACCAAAGCTGCCTTCTTCTCAGAAGATGACTTCAGATCATTGTATTCCTCCTGAATCACATCAAATTTCCATTTAGAATCATCTCTTTCAGAAGTTAAAGAATTTAGTCTTGTATTTAATTCATCCAACAAAGAATTTTTTGATTCTAGTTCCTTGTGACTTTTCAGGTATTCACCTTCCAATCCTTGGATTTCTGAATGTGCTTTAGCTAGTTCATCCTTAGTTTGCTTGTAGGTAAAATTCAAGTTGTTCAACTCTAATTCTTTTTCAGCAAGAGAAGAGCTAAGACTTCGAACATTATCTTCTTTATCCTTGATCTCTAAGATGAGCAAATTGATCCTTTCTTGTAAGACTCCAATCGAATCAAGCTTTTCCTTCAAATTCTCTTCCACTGCCTTTTTATCATCCCTAGCTTTTGAAAGGCTGTTTTCAAGAGTCTGGATTTGAACTTTAAGATCCTCAATCAATCTTTTCTCACTTTTCAGCTCCCGTCCCAAACCTGTAATTGTACTGTTTGCTGAATTTAGTTGGTTCAATAAGGCCTGCTGCTCCTCCTTTGCCTTTCTCAGTTGCTTAGTTCGTTCTTCCTGTTCATTCAGTAGCTTTGATTCAAAGTTTCTCTCCAACGAAACAATGGCAACATCCTTTTCTTTCAGTTGGGACTTCATCTGTGCAACTCAAGCAATGCATATATGGGTTAAAATCCAACAACCAGCCAAAATATAGTCTTGCCCAAAAAAATGATAGTAATTTGGTCTTTTGAGCTTAAAAAAATAAAAACAAAAACGAAAACAAATCTTGCTATTTTTCCCCCTCATGTTCCTTTTTCATGGGGAGGAAGCAACAGAAAACAAATGAGCCACTTCAGAAGGGATTGTCTAGAATGCTCAAAGGTTTCCAAGTCTATCAGTTTATAAGAAAAGCTTGACTGTGAAGTGAAGGTCATTAGTGGCTTACAGATTCTATTGTTGCATCAGTAGCTGTCCTTTCCCTTTGAGCCAACGCATAGAGAGCACCAATCACACCAGAACTAAATATTCCGAGTACATTCCAGAGAGACAGGAAGGGATTTGTTGGAGAATCTCTTTGAAGTGCTTGCTGTTCAAAAAAGCTACTTATTTGAGAAAATTTCAAGTTTCAAAGTCACAAACATATAATCAATAGAATTTACTAATCTGGACTCATTAGTTAATCTAGCAGAGATACAGACCTCTGCTTTTTGGTTCTCCTCTGGTTTCTTTAGCTCACTTTCTTCTGAAAGAAAATGCATAAATGTATAAACAATCACAAATGGAGGAGATTGAAACTCGATCCAAATAATAATAGTTGTTATGAGGGAGAAAGACAAGTGCGTGATAGAAAAAGGACCCAAGGATGAAGCAAATAATCAGAATCCTTGTGAGATATATTATGTAACATATTAAAACTGAAAAGGCCTAAGAAATATTTTAATTGAAAATAAGGAGTGAGCATAATGACATATCTGGACTATGAGCTGGAATAGGCAAAAGTAGGTTTCTTTAATTATTTCTCTGCCTCACTAAAACCTTTTGTTCTGATAATATCTTTCTTTTTTTGATAAGTAAGAAAACTTTATTAAAAAAGCGAAAAGCGCTCCTAAGTACACAGGAAGTATACACAGGAACACATAGCTAGCCCACAGAAAAAACCCACAAGAACCTACGCACGCACAAAACCCAAAGCCCCCAAAAACCCAAAATCCAGAAGAAACTCCCAACAAGCCCAAACTACAAAATACATCCCAGAAGAAACCCCCACCCAAAATACATGAAAACACCCCCAAAACCTTAAACCCGAAATACAAGCAAACCTAAAAAACAAAGGGTAAAACCCAAGAACAACAACCCTCAAAAGATCCCAAGCAAAAACCAAAAGCCTGAGGAACGACCCACAAACCAACCCAAGCATACAACTCTACAACATAAGGTTTTTTCCTTTCCTACTCCTAGCAGAAGGCTTAGTGTCGCCATAGTTGATAGAGCTATGCAGATTCAGAAGCTCTCTCTTGCCTTTGGACTTTTGACGCTATATCATCTTGTCACGCTGAAATTCTTCTTCCATGGCATCCCGAATTGCCAACGCCTCCTCCCCAAGAGCACCCTCTGACGCCCAATCCAAAGGCAATACATCCCAAAAATCAACATCATCCTCCCAAACCACAATCTCCCCGTTATGATCAAAACCGATCGGCCAATTCCGAGATTGGGAGAAACCCTTACCCTCAATAGGTGAAGAACTGGAGCAACCTCTAGGAGGGGAGGAATGCCCGACTATCCCCCCATCAACGACCTTCTGTGGCGAAGAGGAAGTGGTTGTCAAAACTGGGCGAGGGTTGAGAAATCCATTTCTAAGAAAGTCCTTCACTGGAGGCTCAGCAACCTTTTTCACTGGAGGCTCTACAACCGAAACCTTATTAACAGCTAAGTCGGCGACCATCTTCGAGGCTTTCAAGGAATCTGAAAGTAGAACATCATTCCACTTCCACGAAACCCGTTCCCTAAGTACCCTCGCCTTCCTGAAATACCTCTGAAAAGGCTTAGAAACCACGGGAGGAGAAGAGCGCAGCTTCTCCCCCAACTCAGTCGCTCCAGCGGAAGGAGAGGCCGTGAGTTGGGATACTGCCAGAGAAGCACCGAAAGGCTTAGAGGCAGTGACCCAGCTAGGGTCCACCTTCAAGCTGCTAGACCCTCCCCCTGAAGAAGAAACCTGAACTGGAAAAGCCCCTGAAACTGCCGGCGACGAGGTCTCCGGCCGAACAGAAGGCGCCGGAAAAGCAAAAGACACCCCTGGATCTGCTATACCCTTCCCCGACGAAACAGCCTCCAAACCCCTAGGAGGAGAACGCACCAGAGAGAACCCAGAAGAAAACGAACCAACCGGAGGAGCCCCTGGAACTGCTGACAACGAGAGCTCCGGCCAAGACGACGCCGGAAAAGGAGGCCCTAAATACTTGATAATTACCACTGTATCAACTAGCCATTACTGTATAAATAATTTTTGTCAAAATGTGCTGGCAAGTAGCAGTACCCACATATTTTAGAACCTTAGGTGGATGAATGTCCTTCCAGCCTTATTAAGATGGTACAAACTGTTTGACCAAAAAGAATACTAAATTTTGAGGCAGGAAATATGAGTTTGTCACTTATCTTCGCCTTTTTGTAAAGACAAATCGGTTCAGGATATATGTTTGTGACCTATGCCTACTCTAATACATAAAAATGTGCATTTTCTAACACTCTTTCTAAAAGTCATCAAAATAGGAGCTTTTTGATAAGAAGCACTATTAAATGCCTAGTCAGCAACGAGCATTGCTACATCTAAGCTTAGACTTTAAATCAGTTGTTTCCGCAAATGGTTACTTCCTAGATGATCCAATCTCATGCTAGTATGATGCTAAGTGAAGCGGGACAACAAGCAATTTAGAAGAAAGTTTGAAGAGATAGAAGAGAAGTGAGAAAGAAGAAGAAGCACGTGCGAGAGGACAAGTCAAGAGGAGGAAGACGACAACAGTCCATTGTTTTCTTTATTCATCAAAAGTTGCTTACTACAATACAAAATTATGTTTAAATAGACTAGGGATTAAACCCTAACCCAAGTGACTTGGGCTGATAGTCCACTAAAATAACATAAAGCCAAACTAAATTAACGTAACCCAAAGTCCGAAAAATATCATAACACTGAAAAATTAAATAACATAACAAAAATCAAGGCCAAACATGCGTAATCACTAGCCCGTATCTGGTGTCCCCATCAACTCTCTCGAGATGGGAAGAACTCAACCCCGTCGAGTATAACTTCTGGTAGCACTAGTAGTACTCCCATGGATCAGGATCAAGCTGCTGCAACATGTCTCTAGCAATCCATGTGCAATTTGAGTCTAGTCGGCCCCTCCAACAAGCTAGGAAACGCTAGACTCCTCCATTCCTGGCAAAAAGAACACACTCATCCAAATAGCATCAATAGTTTCTATTAGCGCACAGCATACTCCTAGTGTGATTCAATCTCTTAAGAATCCTAGTGAGTGTGCTGATAGACTTCCGGTTGATCAAACCTCCTAGTGAGTGTTGATAACACAACCGATTGATAAGGATAAGATTATCTAGAGGAGATTTACTTGTAATTAGATTTCTATCTAAGAGTTTGTGTTAGATTAGAATACGATTTATTTGTAACTAGATTTCTATCTAAGAGTTTGAGTTAGATTAGAATACTATAAGCTAAGGCTTATCATGTAAACAATACTACTTTGTATGTTCTATATATAATCTCATACACGCTCACTAGATGAGCAAGCTTGAAAGCCAATATACTCTGAAATTCTACATGGTATCAGAGCTTCTATAGACTCACGTCTCCAAATATTTTTTTTTCCGGTCAGTATGTCTGCCTCCCCAGATTCCTCCTCCAAGTCCTCTTCATCCAACGTTCTCTTCACCGTCCCAAATATGAACCATACCTTGAATATCAAGCTGTCCAACAGCAACTTTCCTAGCTGGAGAACTCAGATTTTGGCCTTTGTTAAAGCCAATGATGCGTATGGCTTCCTGGATGGTACAACTCCACCTCCAGCCCAGACCATCCCGAATACTAGCACCACTCCTGGTGCCCCTGCCACCATGGCTAATCCCAACTTCCTTCTCTAGTGTCAACGTGACTAGATGCTGCTCAGCGTGTTGATCTCCACGCTCACTGAACCATTAGTCGTTCATGCCGTCGGTTCAGCCACTGCTCATCAACTTTGGAAGACTCTTGTCTCCATGTTTGCTTCCCAAGCTCGTTCACGGGTTATGCAGATTCACTATCGCCTTGCTACAGCCAAGAAAGGTAGCTCTTCTATCACAGAGTACTTTCAATCCTTTAAAGCCATGTGTGATAATCTTGCTGCTGCCAGACAGCAACTCAATGACTTTGAAAGCACCTCCTACCTTCTTGCTGGTCTCGGATCTGAGTATGATCCCTTTGTCACATCCATCACCACTCGGTTGGATCCTCTCTCCTTAGATGATACTTATGGTCATCTCCTTGCTCACGAGATGAGGATAGAGCACAATCTTTCCCCCACTGAGGTTTCCCCTCCAATGGCTAATATTTCTACTCGGGCTCCCATGAATCGTGGGAGAGGATATCGTGGTCGAGGTCGCACCACGTATAGAGGCAGAGGACAGTCTCCTGGTGGCCGAGGTAGAGGTCATTATTTCTCCCAAGACCCTACTGCTCCTTCTCGGCCAATCTGCCAACTCTGTGGCAAGATTGGGCACACTGCTCCAAGATGTTATCAACGCCCGGACCCTGCTCTGGCTGCTCCTTCTCCTCCAGCATACTCAAATGCTCAGGCTTATTACTCCTCGCCTTCCCTGCCTCCTGAAGAAAATTGGTACCCGGATACAGCTGCCACACATCACATGACAAATAATTTTCAGAATCTGAATATCTCAGCAGATGAGTACACTGGCCAAGATCAGATTCGCATAGGGAATGGTACAGGTTTGCCAATTTTACATTCTGGTTCTGCCTCCTTATCTCTCTCTAATCGTCCATTCCTATTGCAGAAATTACTTCATGTTCCTACTATATGCAAAAATCTCCTTTCAGTTCAACAATTTGCTCTTGCAAATTCTGTTTTCTTTGAATTTCTCTCTTCTCATTTTATTATCAAGGATTGCAAGACCAAATGTCCACTCCACCAAGGTCCACTTAACAATGGCCTCTATCAACTCTTCCCTTCGAAAGTGCCCACATCTCCATCCCAAGCATTCGTTGGTGAGAGGACTACATCAAATTGTTGGCATAAACGTTTGGGTCATCCGGCTCTTCGAACTGTCAACCTAGTTCTTTCCAAATTTCAGCTTCCAGTTTCAACAAATAAGGCACATGCGCCATGCCCCACCTGTCCACAGGCCAAGGGTCATCAATTGCCCTTTTCTCGTTCTACTACTACTATTTGTAATCCCTTAGAATTGGTTTATTCCAATGTTTGGGGCCCTGCCCCACATCTTTCAATAAATGGAAATCGTTTTTATGTTTCATTTGTGGATGCTTTTAGTAGATTTACTTGGGTGTATCCTATCTCATCTAAATCTGATGTCATGTCTGTTTTCCTAAAGTTTCAAACTATGGTTGAACGCCTCCTCAACACCAAAATTAAAAGTGTCCAATCTGATTGGGGTGGCGAATATCGTAATCTCAACAAATATTTTCAAACAATTGGTATTAATCATCGTGTGTCCTGCCCTCACACTCATCAACAACAAGGGTGTGTTGAGCGGAAACATCGTCATCTCATTGATGCAACCCTAGCCCTTCTTATTGATAGCTCTCTTCCAAAGAAATATTGGGATGAAGCTTGTTTAACTTCTTGCTACTTAATAAATAGGTTACCAACCCCCTTGCTTGGAAATATTTCTCCTTTTCAAAAACTTCTCTCTCAAACTCCTGATTATCAATTTCTAAAGGTGTTTGGTTGTGCTTGTTTTCCTAATCTTAGACCATATAACTCTCACAAATTCTCTCTTCGGTCTAAACCCTGTGTGTTCTTGGGTTATAGCTCTCACCATAAAGGCTATAAATGTTTTCATCCCGAAACTGGTCGTGTTTTTGTTTCTCGAGATGTTATCTTCCATGAGGAAGTGTTTCCTTTCTCTCACGCCAAACACAATTCAGAATCCTCCCCAACAGTATCTTCTTCCTCAAATTCCGTCTCTGTTTCTCTTCCATTCTCTCCTACCCGAGAGGTAGTTCCTACTTTCCCCAGCACCTTTCCTTCAATCCCCGTGTCTCCCACCTCCCCTGCCACTCTTTCTCCTTCTACTACTCCTAGTCCCTCTTCTGCAGAACCAGCTGTTACATCAACATTGCCTCCTTCTCGTATTCACCCTATGCGAACTAGATCTCAAAACAATGTTCGCCTAATTCGACAACTCACTGATGGGACTGTTAGATACCCTCTACCACGAGCCTTACTTGCCGAATCAGCACTTATAGAACCCACGTGCTTCTCTACTGCTGTCAAGGTTAGTGAATGGCGGACTGCTATGCAGGTTGAGTTTAATACTTTTTAAAAATCAAACTTGGTCTCTTGTCCCTCCTTCAGCAGCCCATAATGTCGTTGGCTGCTGATAGACTTCCGGTTGATCAAACCTCCTAGTGAGTGTTGATAACACAACCGATTGATAAGGATAAGATTATCTAGAGGAGATTTACTTGTAATTAGATTTCTATCTAAGAGTTTGTGTTAGATTAGAATACGATTTATTTGTAACTAGATTTCTATCTAAGAGTTTGAGTTAGATTAGAATACTATAAGCTAAGGCTTATCATGTAAACAATACTACTTTGTATGTTCTATATATAATCTCATACACGCTCACTAGATGAGCAAGCTTGAAAGCCAATATACTCTGAAATTCTACAGTTTCTTTATGCATTGGTGGAAAGGATGGTTGTATGGGATCAGGAGGATTGGTACTAGGGGCAGGGGAAGGCTCCTTGAAAGGATCATCTAGGAAACAGTGGGGCCTGTATAAGCAACTAGATCCTCTATATATTAACTCTGGAGCTAATACCAGGGTCAGGTGGAACATCATGACATACACTTTTGGTCCAACCCACTGCAACACTTTGAAAAGCCCGGCACTACGAGCTTGCAATTTTCAAACGGATCCAAGTGGAGACCGTTCGGATCTAATCTGGACCATGACATAATCCCCTAAATGAAAGTCAATGAGACGTCTGCACAAATCTCAGTTGCATTTTTATATTGTGCATTAGTTGCTTGAATTTGTTTACTGATTTCATTATGCAAGTCATAAAAATGTCATGCAAATGCATCGGCTAACTCAGGAACTCTAACATGCAGGGACATCAAGAGAAGATCTAAAGGTCTTCTAGGCTTATAACAATTAACAACTTCAAATGGACTCGCGCCTATTGACCTATTGATGTGATCATAAGGTAGGTTGGGAAGACCAGAGAACTGACAACCTTAGGGGCATCTGAAAGTCCAGAACCTATCTCTTTCTTTGGCTCCTCTTAAGAGACCACAAAAATCTCTCTAGGTTGTCATGCGTACACCTTACTACACCTGCTCTGGGTATTTCAAGGCCACTCTCTTGTTAACCTATCTGAAATGAGGTAGCTCGAATGCAACCTAGATGGTTAGGATCTCCTGAGCAATCATCATCTAAGTCCCTGAACTCATCAAGGTTAGGCTCATAGATCAGTTTTTCAACGCCCTCTTCTTCACTCACACTCTTTCCCATCAACGCCAAGGGCCTTGTTGGCACAGTTAGAGGCAACATGACCGAAACCATGACACTTAAAGCATTGAACCCTGATGCAATTAAATAGTAAAAGAACAAAGAAAACGGGATATGGGCTACTTCGAAAGAGCCATGATCTCCAATGGCTACTTCAAGGGAGCCGTGACCTCCAAGATACCAACAAAGGTTCTAAGTTTGATAAATATTCAAGCATGATATTTTATTCATTAGGGTTATACTTATATAGAAGACGACTAGGTCATAAGACATAATTATTAGGTCTAGCCGTCATTATATCATGCAGGAAAAATAACTAGGAAAGAACTAAACTAATAGAAAATACATTCCTTATTAGCTAAAACATTTAGGGAAAGAAATATGGAGAATTATACTCCTTATTCACGCCGGCTTGGGGCTACTTGGTGGCTACGGTAGTGCCACATCAGCCTTAGGAAATCTGACCATATCATCCCTCCCCCCTAACAACTTCCTTGTCCCCAAGGAAGAACTTTGGAAATTGAGCCTTGACCAAATCTTGATCTTCCCCTATGTCCCCTATGTGAAACCAGCCATCTTTAATGGATTCTGTTGTTAATTCAGGATTTTTGTGGTATGCGGCAAAAACAGTCTTCCCTCTCACACATACCTCACCACACGGCGGCTCTTCAAGTGGATTGTAACCCATCTCCGAAACCTCCTCCAGGCACAGCTCATTGTACACACCAACAGGACCAACCGTACCAATCATGCACATCTCATCAGGAAAGCCAAGAGTAGTTGGTGCACAAGTTTCTGTCAACCCATAGCCTGTGACTACAAAGGCACAGCAAGTAACCCTCAAGAATTCTTCCACCCTTTGCTCCATCTCTTCTTCTTTCCTTTGCTCCATCTCTTCTTCTTTCTCTTTCCCATTCTGTTTCAGTTCAGGTTTTGCAGAATTCACCCCATCAGCTCCCCATCCCGCTACCTGTTTCACATGCTCAAGGTTCGATATGCCAAAGCCAACGGCTACAGGCTTGGTTGTTGCCTCTTTAATTTCCTGAAGAAGAGTTTGAACCCAATTACTCACGGATGCCCAGGCACCAGTGACCCCAACCGAGCTTACGAGGTATGCAAATCCTTCTGCAGCTTCAACAATTGCTTTCATTTGATTGATTGGAGTAGTGGGTGTTGTGAGCAGTACCAATTCAATCCCATTCCTTGTTGCTTCCTTTCTCAGAATTTCAGTCTCCTCTAGGGAGACATCTGGCACCACAAGCCTTGTATTCCAACATTTTTATAGTGAACATGAACTTTTCAATACCATGCTTGAGAATTGGATTGTAATATGAAAATAATGCAATTGGATAAGATAATTGCGGAATCACCTTGGCTTTCTTGTTTCTAGTTCTTGTCTCTTTCTTGTAGAACCAAAACCAAACAAAAGCTCTCTTCTTTATCTCTCTCGCACCACCGTGAACATGAGTGACTCCCAAAGGCATGGAGGCGCGGCGTGAGTTGATGACGGCGCGTTTGGAAGGTTGGGTACAATGCCTTCTAAATTTACGGCCGGTCAACGGTGGTTTGGTGGGACACCGGTGTGGATGGATTTTTGTTGCTTCAACCGCTCTTTTCTTTCTCTTTTTTCTGACGGAGGCAACCGGTGAGGTAGGTGTTATGGGCAAGGATTGGCTTGCTGGAGAGGTGCGGGGTGGAGAAAAACTTTTAATTCTTCTCATGTGCTCCTCCATCCGTTTGCTAGATTCATCTTTCCACGGGAGGAATTCTGACCGCATCTTTTCTAGCCTTGCTTGTTGCTCTTCATTCAAGAAAATTTGGAAAGACATGGTGATGGTGTGGATCGGAGATTGTTGTAGAAAACAATCAACCTTGCTCTGATACCACTTGATGCAATCAAATAGTAAAAAGAACAATGAAAAATGGATATGGGCTACTTCAAGAGAGCTGTGATCTCCAATGACTACTTCGAAGGAGTCGTGACCTTCAAAATACCAACAAAGGTTCTAGGTTTGATAAATATTCAAGCATGATATTTTATTCATTAGGGTTATACTTAAATAGGAGATGGCTAGGTTATAAGACATAACCATTAGGTTTAGCCATCATTACATCACGCAGGAAAATTAACTAGGAAAGAAATAAACTAGTAGAAATACATTCCTTATTAGTTATAACATTTAGGGAAAGTAAATATGGAGATATACTACTACTTATTCTCTGCGGGTTTCTGCACAGCCGGCTTCTTGAGGGCTACGGTACTGCCACGTAGCCTTAAGAAATCTGACCATATCAAACCCTAAAATGCATCTTGTGGATTTCACTAGTTACTCCCTTACCTTTGCCATCCCTAACAAGCGGAGAACCATTAAAATTGGGTTTCAAAGGAGGAGGTCCTAACAAGGAATTACTACCCAAAGGCAGAGACTTGGTGATTGTGTTTCCGGTGTCAGTGTGCCTCATAAATTGGGTTTTGGTGGCCAACTAATAATCCTGGACTAAAATATACGCTTGATCAAGGGTGATAATACCTTGGAGAACAAGTTCCCTCCCAAGGTCGTCATTGAGGCCCCTCCTAAACCTACTCAAGGTTATAGCTTCATCCTCGACTAGAGCACATTTCATCTTATGCACATCAAATTGTGCAACATAGTTAGTGACAGTTCTATTTCCTTGCCTCAAATTGTTCCATTAGTCCAAAAGGTTACATCGATATGACCAAGGTAAGTATTAAAGTTTAAGCTTCATTTCAACCCAATCAGTGATAGGAGGCTCATTCCTCCTAATGAGGAGTTCCTCAACACTCTCCCAAAAAAGATGAGCACTCCCAATGAGTTTCATCTTAGCAAACTTGACCCTCATATTATCTGATAAATTGTACCATTCAAAAAAAAAAAAATGGTCCATGTCACACAGCCACTTAATGAAACTCCATGGGTCAAGACGACTGTAAAAGGTAGGGGCCTCCAGTTTGATATGTCCAACTCTCATCCGGGTCTACATAATTTTGTTGACCTTGGTTGTAATGACCATGCCCCATACTCTGATGGTACTGGTTTGGATGACCTTAATTGGGGTGACAATGGTGGTACCCATGTCTTGTATCATGACCTTGGTCCTGAAGGATACGCCTGTGAGGTATCCTGCCCTCACCTGTCTTGCAATGGCCTCCATTGTGGGAGGTCACACCCTCATTGTGGCCTTCCATCCTTTGATTGGGAAGCCTCAAATGACTCAACCCTCCCAAAGAGGTCTTTTGTCTGGTCTTGGGAGACTCTCATTTGGTAGTGGAGATTTTCCAGTCGGTCATGGATGGCATTCAATTGTTTTTGCATTGTTTGCTAATAGTGTCGAATTGGGTCAGGTCCATGACAGATTGAGATGCAAAATTTGGCAATAAACGACCACTGCGCAAATGCATGCAAATTAAAACCAACACACAATTTGGTCTGCAGACAAATAATAAGTGCGCATGTCTGCCTCTTTTATACTTCCTTGCGTTGACCCGCTGACCAACACAAAGCTTCTTTTTGTTTGTTCCTTCTCAATCACAAAACACGAGCCTTCAAAAAAATTAACAGAAACAAGTTGCGGGCTTGCAAGTGGCGCGGAGCAGGTTCAGCTCGTGGGCGCGACCTCCGACAGGGACTATGGCAGCAGCAAGAACGTTGGCAAGACTGTTGTGGCGGCGCTACAGAACATTTCTATACTGTTTGCAGCTGCTTTGCAAAGAGTAGGTGGTTGTCATGGTACCATCTGGGCAGTGGTCGGACGGCAAGTGACTGCACAGTGGCTCTGTGGTCGTTAGCGCGTACAGGATGTCGGGTGCGTGGATGGCACAGGTCGTGCGATGGGTTCTATCCCAGTCGTTGGCTATGGCTCGGGTGGGTTTAGGTGTTGGGGTGATGGGCTTGGCATGGGATGGGATAGCAACTGTGGTTGGGTGGAGGGGCAGTGGTTTTGTTTGGGATATGTCTGACTGGTTTTCTATTTGGGTTTCTTTCTTTCTTTCTTTCTTTTTTTTTTTTTTTTTTTTTACGCCGGTGATTGGGTGTTGCTGTGGTTTCCGGTGGGTGGTAAGGTTGTGTGTGATTTTTTGTGAGAGTGTTCAGTTGGTTTTGTGTGGTTCATGAAACGCCTTGCGGTCGCCTAAAATGAAGATGGTGCAAGGGTGGAACAAAATTGTTCTAGCATTGGAGTCGTTGTTTGAACACGATAGTGACCACTCGATTGTTTTGGAAAACAATTTAATCTGGCTCTGATACCAAAATTGATGCCGGACAACAAGCAATTGAGGATAATGTTTTATGAGAGAGAAGAAAAAGCACTAAAAAAAAAAAGAGAAGGCGGGAGGAGGAAGACAACAACAATGGATTGTTTTCTTCATCCATCAAAAGTTGCTTACTACAAATAAAATTATGCTTAAATAGACTAGGGATTAAACCAAAACCCTAACCCTAGTGACACTTGGGCTGATAGCCCACTAAAATAACATAAAGCCCAACTAAATTAACATAACCCAAAGCTTGAAAAATAACATAACACTGAAAAATAAAATAACATAACATATCCGGGACAAAAGACACATGTAATCATTGGCCCATATCTGGTGTCCCCATCAATAAGTATTTCAGATCTCTCAAATCATAAATTAAGTTATATAAATGTAACTATTGTATGAGTTGAAAAGACCAGAAGAAGAAAATATAATTATAATTGCAGGGCCAAAGGAAAAAACTTTGAAACCTAGACTGAGGGGTAGTCAACTTTATGCCCAGAATCACTAAATGCAACTTGCATACCATGACATTTCAAGAAGAAGCAAAGAGAAATGCAAGCTTTCTTGCCACAATATTATCTCCCAATTGGAACAAGTAGTAGCAACACTAACTTTTCTGTCCAATCTACATTTTAACCCTCAACATCTCTCTCTTGGTCAAGAATTCATTTAAGTTTTCATCATTTCCCATGATATTGTAAGTTTATATGGGATTCTAAGAACCACCACCAGATGCCCTAGGTGACACTGAAGGTCTACCTCCTTTCTTGCGCCCCTCACCTTCTCCATGAGAATAATCATTGCAACACCATGAAATTGGGGTGTCTACCTAACCACCGGCTTTGTCCAGCTTTTCAAAGCTTACATGCACCATGGTTAAGATTGAAATCTCAACCACTAGTAGCACAGCATCAGGAATCAATGAGTTTTACAACACCCAAAGGTGCCCGCACAAGTCTAAGAGAGAGTGTAGAGGGTGATGATTCCTTAATTAATTTAGCAAAAGTTTCTGCGGCTTGAGCCAGCTTGACATTAGAATTCGGTCTCTCAATTAAATTTACGTCCTTGCATGAACCATTCTTTTTCAGCATAAAAAGAGTATTGACATCAATCCCATCATTTTCAAGGGTGCAGGTAAAATATTGACATAAATCAAGGGATAGACAGCAGATAAGCTACTTCTTCGCCATGAGATAGCCAGAGATTTGTGAATGTTGGTATTTGGCCTGTTTGGAGTTTTGCGGGTTATGCCTAAAACAGTTGCTGATTTATTGACGTGTTGGAAGGGAAATTTTGGTAGACGTCATACTAATGAAATTTGGAAGGCAGTTCCCTTGTGTATCATGTGCTGTATTAGAAGAGAGAGGAATGTGTGGAATTTTTAAAGGGTGTGAATTACCTGCGCTGAAATTGAAGTTTTTGTTCTTATGCTCTATCTATGAATGGAAATTAGCCACAGTTGTTTTTCCTACCCAAATTTATCGGAGTTTTTGACCTTTTGAATTTTGAATCTTAGATTTTCTTTTTAGATGTTTCTCTTGCATACTTCTAGTAAAACAGAGTTGCACCTCATTATTGTGCTTTTCTTTTCAATGATCACTTACTTATCAAATAATATTATATACTTTTGTATTTATAACCTTCGTCATATCAATGACAAGAGAAGGGTAAATATAACAGTATATGAAACCCCAATGGTCACACGATGATCAGCTTGCTTCTCTCTTTATTCCCCTGAATCCAGACAATTATAACTACTCTACACTATTAAGAACTATCAAATCTTGAGATCTAAACAGACTCTGTTGTAGAGTTCACATAAATCAAATATTACATTAAGTCAAGTTCCTTTATAAATATTTGTCATTTATATCTTGTATAATTATTGTTTCGAAATAATGACTCTATTTTGAAGATATATTTAAGTACCAATATGGCTCCATATTTATCTCGTTGTTTCAAACTGACTTTATTTAACAGCTATATGCTAACTATTAAAACCAACTTAACTTTTTCCACTCACCAAAACTTAAATTTCTTATAATCCTCCCCCAATCACTAAAACCGACTTTACTAGTCCATTTCACACAACACCTGGTGAGTCAAATCCAGATTTACAGCTGGTTATCCTTAAATTTTCACTTTGGTTCCCTTATCATTATTTGTGTGAGTACCACATCCCAAACCTCAAGCTACATCAGCAAAAAACCCAATTGTCCTGGAAGGTGTTTGAGGTAATCAGCCATTATATCATACATAAATAGTTAGATACTTTAAAAAAGAATTAAAATCATTCAGTAGCACAAGGAAATCGCAATTAACAAATTGGACCACCCCAGAAAACATTTTCTCCTGCTGAAGAAAAGTCAGACCAAAAACTAAAGATTTACCTAACCAATACTATTAATTTGCTCAAGGAAAGGACAAAAAATTGAATATTTATATAATAAAATGCAGCTAACCAAAAAACTTAACTGTTTTATAAAAATACAAGGATTAAGTTCCGAATTCAAATAGTAGGGAATAAATTACTCTAAACTAAACCCAAACAACTTTCCTTCCCAAGTATACATTATAACAGCAATATTTTGAAGACTCATATCACCAAAGTCATCAAGTTGTTCCAAAAATAAAAATTTCTTTATCATAGCAATTGCTAGCCAAAGGGAAAAAAGTTAATAAGAAGAAGAAAATAAAGAACCAACACATAAATCTCTAAAAGCTTAAGAGTTTTGATTGTCAACTTACTTGTTCCGGTGCCTTCAAGAGCCCCGGCCCTGAGTTGCAATAATGGAAGAACTGAAATACCCACAAGCAGAATGGCCCTCCTCTTGTAGTGAACACTGTTTTTTGGGTCCTCATGGTGCATAGAAGCCATCGGTCCAATGCTCTTCCTCTTGGTCTCTGCATTTCTTGTTGAGGAATAGAAGAAAATGGATTGAGAAGAAGAAGGAAAGCGAGATTGGCAGATGGGAGAGTGCATAAAGCAAGAGCTCCCCGTCACAAAGCCCATTGTTTTTGCCTTTCCTCTGATCTTGGTGGAGAGAGAGATAGAGAGGAGAGACAGAGTGGCCACTCAAACGAAGTGCTTGTTCTTGCTTTCCATCGTTCTGCTCCAGTTTTGTGTTACTGTGACCAATTCGAAATACCTAAAACTCCATGCTTTTTGTCGTAATTACCAGAAAGCCCCGTCCTTTGTTTTGGTCTACACATATTTGACATATTTCGCTCTTCGTAATAAGAAAAAAAAAAATGATATCTTTTAATATTGTTAAGAATTATATAAGTTGGTAAATATGATATATCAATAAAATTAATAAAATAACATAAAAAATAACGAGCTATAAAAATAATGTGTGTATGAAAAGATTCTTATACGAGTAATGCTATTTAATAGACTTTTATATAAAATTACAGGTGAAAATACAAACGCGGATGCGGTTATTAGCAATATTTGCATCCTTAAAATGCGGCTATCACTTTTAGATAACCGTATCCGCGCAATGCGATTACTATCTGCATCCGTGCGATTATTGCAATTATTATCCGTTATCCGCATATGAGGTTACTAGCGTTTTATATTACTATCTAAATCTATATGCAAGATTAAATAATGTGGTTATTACTATATGCAAGCTTAAATAAATTAAGATTTTACTAGATTACAAAAAAAAAAAAAAAAAAATTAATAATAAATAAATGTAGTTATGTATGACTTTGAGATGATAGTGAAAAAAAACCTTACATAACCTAAAAGTTTTAAACTTACCAAATTCAAAACGACTTCATTTTAGTAAATTTATTTATATATATATTTATATATAAAGGGAATATAGATGTGATTATTAACCGCATCCGCATACCCGAAAATCATTACATGTATCTGTATATGCAGATAATGGGTTTGATACCCGCATCCGCATGTGCGGATATCAGATAACGGATAGTGGTTAGGTGCGGACAGAGGATGTGGACAGTTATTATCTGCCCGCATTTTCACCCTTATATAGAACTGTCATACAATTGAGATGAGTTGGTAGTAAAAATTAGCCTTTTTTTTTTTTTTAACAAGTGTTGATTCAATGGCTAATTTTCACCACCACATTATCAAATTATTTAACAATCTACTAAATAGCATTATTCTTTTTTATAAACTTTATCAATTTTCTTGAAAAAGATATTGCATTTCTTGGTATTTTAAAATCTATGCCCAATCAATCTTATTACTATTATTTAGTTTTTCTTGGTTACCATTTATACAAGAACGGTAACCACCCCAACCAGTTAGGGCTATTCCAAGTTTGTTATCATGAAACTTCAATTAGACGCAAAGGTATTAAATAGGGCAACTATAACATACTATAGCATAAGATCATAAAACATAACTTTGGCAAAGAGTTTCTTAAAATTCTTTCTTGCGCCCTTAAGCATTTATTGGAAATAAAGTGAAATGAAACATAACATAACATGCATCTCCCCTAGCTAATTATGCATTCGACCTTCTAGTTCGTCTCATCCTAACCTGAAAAGGGAAAACAAAATGGGTGAGCGAAAAAGTTCAGTAAGCAACATTCCCAACCGATTAAAAACAATTTGGGTTAAAACATTTTTCTATAAAAACTTTTAGTTCAACATAAGAAAGAAAATTCTTTATTTGTTTCATCATAAAACTGAATTTGAAAAACTTTTACATCATCTCTATTGGATTACCTATTTCAAATCCTTTTGCTCCACAAGATAAGACATCAAATCTAAAGCAGGTAGAAGACCAATTTCAAGATTGCAGAAGATAACAATATTTTTAAGATTCAAATGTTTTAGTTGTGATTCAAATATTTGTGACAACCTCATCTAAAGATGAGACTCTCAGTTTTTATAATTCAACTTGATATACATTTCTTATATAGATTATAAATAAAAGAAAGGAAAAATTCCTCTGTCATGGAATTACAAATCAAATTATGTTTTCTTATATGGTATCAAAGCCTTAAAGACTAACGTCAAATTTTTCGCCAATTTTTTTTTTCTCAAACTATGTCTACTAAAACATCATTTTGATAGGATCTTCGGAGTCAGTTGTAAATGATCTCATACAGTCTCTTTCAAGTGAATTTCCTAAAAAAAAAAAAAATTGGGTTATTTGTCCTTCTTCTTGGGCGTTGAGGTTCATAATTCAGCTTCTGGCCTTAATTTATCTCAACAAAGGTACATTATTGATATTCTCCAATGGACAAATATGCATCATGCTAAACCCATATCATCTCCTATGTCAGCAACTGGACCACTTAGTAAACTTGATGACATTTCTATGAATGATCAAACTGTCTACCGAAGTACTGTTGGAGTGTTACAATATTTGTCAATAACACGGCCAGATATCGCTTTTGCTGTAAACAAGGTTTCCCAATTTTCTCATGATCCCTGTGATGTGCATTGGACAGCTGTAAAAGGAATCCTCAGCTATTTGAGAAATACAATTCCCTATGGGCTTCTCATTCGTCCCAGTTAATCTACCCAACTTGTTGCCTTCTCTAATGTTGACTGGGCAGGCTGTCCAGATGACAGAAAATCTACATCGGGATATTGCACTTTTCTTGGTTGCAATCTATTATCATGGGCATCTAAGAAGCAACCTACTGTTTCAAGATCAAGCACAGAGTCTGAATACAAAGCTTTAGCAAATGCTACTGCAGAGTTAATGTGGATTCAGTCTTTGATAAACGAGCTTGGTGTATTTCTAAAATCACCCCCTATGTTATATTGTGATAATATTGGCACAACGTATTTGACGTCTAACCCCATTTATCATGGGCGCACAAAACACATTGAAATTGATTATCATTTTGTGCGGCACTGAGTGGCTCAAAAATCACTAACGGTTAAGTTCATTTCCAGTAAGGATCAACTCGCAGATGTTCTCACAAAACCCTTGGTTTCAACTAGATTTGAATTTCTTCGTACCAATCTTAACGTTTGTTCCCAATCGTTACAATTGAAGGAGCGTATTGTATTACCTATTTCAAATCCTTATGTTTCACAAGATAAGGCATCAGATCTAAAGCAGGTAGAAGACCAAGTTCAAGATTGCAGAAGATAACAGTATTTTTAAGATTCAAATGTTTTAGTTGTAATTCAAATATTTGTAACAACCTCATCTAAAGATGAGGCTCTCAGTTTTTGTAATTCAACTTGATATACATTTCTTGTATAGATTATAAACAGAAGAAAAGATAGATTCCTCTGTCGTGGAATTACAAATCAAATTCTGTTTTCTTATAATCTCATACTATGACCTTTGGATACAGTCATAATGCATGAGGTTATGCGATCCAACCTTCAAGAATCTAGCAACATTTGTGGCTGCGAATGTGCCATGGCCAACTGATTATCTATTGGGTACACTCAACTTGATAAACATGATGATGGACCACATTTTCACATAAACGTCATTTAATGTGTTGCGTTCCATCTCAACTTTGTAATGTATTGTGCCTTATCTTATTCTTTGGCCAAATACTTACATAAGATATCCACCTCTTCATATGCCTTTATATTACTCTTTCTTAAATTCTTATCTCATTATTTGAGGGCAATATGAAAGGGATTTTTATTTATTTTTTCTTTCTTATTGAGTTTCCATAAATAGAACACTCTCTTCATTTGAAAACATAAGTGTATCCATGTTGTTCGAGTGATATATAAAACTTTCCAAACTTCGTAAAGCATCTTGTACATAAGAGAATAAATATATGGCACGTGATAACATTGAAAACATAAGCATTTACATAAACAATTAACAATAAGTAAAATCATGCACTTAAAAGGAGTAAGGAATATCACTTACCTCTCAATTGGAATAAGGTCAAACAATTGCTAACTACATGAACCACAAGTTCATACACATCAGCATTAACTCTAAAGTCTAATCATACTAACCCTAGTTATGAAAATATGAATTTGTTATAAGAGACTTGGTTTAACCTTAATTAAACCCCCTTTTTTTATTATTAACTCAAAAAATACACCTTTTATTTTAAATAAATATTTATTCTATGAAAATACCTTTTATTTCTATTTCTTGATTTTTAAAACCTTTTTTACTTAAAAAATAAACTATCTCCTCATTTTCACTTAAGAAAATTTTCAAAAAAAAATCTAAAATTAATACTCTGAATTTCTAATTTCGAGGATTGCCAAAAATGTCCCACTTGGACCTTCTCCTAACTAGTTTCTCAATTCTAAAGTCCTAAACAACTTAAACGAGATTAAAAACATGCAATGCTGGTTTGAAACCAATTAGTTATAAAATGAAGGTTTTGACCCCAAGCACAAACAAAACACAAAATGTAGCACTTATCACAAAAATTCTGCAGCAATTATGAGAATACAAAATATAAACCACCACATAATCAACACAAAGATTTTGTTGATAAAGTGAAAACCATTTGAACACTCCAAATGTAAAATCACTCCGAAGTAGCCAAACCCAAGAAACCAATCACTAAATAAGATTTAATACACATGTATAGTACACTTAGAAACCCCTTTTTGTCATGAATGACAAAGGGAGGAACTCAAGCAGTCTCATCTGCATTTTCAAAAGAGTCTCTCTAGATGATCGCCTTGATGTCCATCTCAATCTGAATGACTTTATCAGTCACTGCAAGAACATCAGTTTGTACTTGATGAAGGGGTGTCTCATTGTTCTCCACATAAGATCTCAAGGCAGAAAACAAACCATTGAAATGATCAATAGTGTTCTTGATATATGTGTCAATCTTGGTCTCTACTACCTTTATCTCATCCTTCATAGTCTTCTTCACAGCTCTAATTTGCTCGTAAAAGTGCTTATGATGCACTTCTTGATACTATCGCTACTCATAAAGCTATTGACTAAGCTGATCAAAGTACTAGATTAGCTGCACTATCAATTATGCATAAGGTGCAGCTAGAGTAGAAGAAGAAGGTTCGATTGAGTCAACAATAATAGTTTCAGCAGAAGAAGTAAGATGATTTTGATCAAAGACTCTAGAAGACTTAATTAGAAGCAAACTGAGCCACAAATTTTACCACATTGGATTTATTTATCCAGTGGAAAGTCTAAGATATGGCTCGATAGGACGACAATTGACTTGTCTAGTACCACAAAAAATAAAATTCATTTTTAAAATATAAATTGTAATGCCCTAGTGAAATTAACGAACCAGAAGTTAACTTCATGGTTCGCCTCTTAGCCTTATTCATTATGAAATAAGACTCAAGGATCTCACACTCTCTGAAGAAAGCCTACAACGGAAGGCTTTTCACTTACATACAGAGACATGTTACTAATTTAAAAGGCCACAATAACATAAACAACTAGAGCAACTAAAACATCATAATATAGAGAAACCTCCCAATGTTACGGTCAAAGACCAGTCTCCAACATAGCATAAATATTACAAGCCAAGTCTAAAAGATCACAAAATAGCAAAAAGGTTCAGAACATAGTCTTAAGAAAGTAAAGCAGATGCAAGATCTCCAACATATCACAGCGAGTATCTCCGTCGCCATTCCACATGCCATGTTGGGGTTTATACCATAAAATTTCAAAGTCCTGTTGACATATGAGTTTGTTATGAATAAATGTTGTCATTCACTGATCTATTTGTTAGCATAAGGCATACGATATTTTACATGTTTAGTAATGATTATGTTTATTTTGCATGTGAAAGGCCATTGGGTTACATTGAATATGGTCCATGGTGTGAGTAATGGGGTCATCACATAAGGTTTTAGTCCATAATCCTTGTAGTCTTAAATTTTGTGTAGTTCGTAGTTGGCAATGGAATTGAGCATTCCATTTGGGAAGACTGTTACACATCGAACCTTTGAAATTTATCTTAATCTAGCAAAGTTGAAGGCTTCGGGTTGATGTGAAGGTATTATCCACTGAACGGACTATGGGAATTATTCTTTCACTAAAATACAGTCGATGGGAAAAACTCATACTCCCTAAACTTCTTATGATATTGATTCTAAATCCTGAGGGGATTGTGTACTTAGATGTGAAGTGTAGATCACTTTGATACATTTATAAGTGAGACCAATATTATGGTCAACATTCTCGGTGCATTTACTGATTGCAATTAACATTGTGAGAAAGTTTTTCTCAAAAATGAATCTAAGTCCTTTATTAAAAGGATAAGACATCTCCCCCCTTGAGATAGATTTTATGGATTTGTTTATTCTCAATCTCTGGCCGGAGCATTTTGGTATGAGATACCAAAAAAAAATGTACATGTGATAAGTCTTTCACGAATATGAGAATAATGGATAAAATCAGTGACTCAAATATTAAGAGGTAGAGAATTAAATGGAAGTATTTTTTCTTTAATTATGTACGGAAGATTTTATTGAGGGATCAAAAGTCAATATTAAGTAAGTTTAAGGGATTAATTGATTTGATCAAAAATAAATACTATATTTCAATTTTATTTCTTTAGTGGAATCAAATGTAATTAAATAGGAGTCTGGTATCCTTAAGGGGTAGCTCAATCAGCTGGGGATCATGCCTCATGAAGCGATGGTCACTAATTCGAATCCTCCATCCCCCCTCTTGTGTGAACATGTCAATATATATATATATATATATATTAGCCTAGTGACAATTATGAAGTTAACTGGGTCACTATTAGGCTAGTTTTTATTTTTTCATTTCAGGTCTCTCACCAAGCTAATATTATTTAACCAAGTTTGGCTTTTTATTTTATTGGGATGCTTGTTTTATTTAATAAAAATATGGGCTAGAGAAAAACTGTACATAAGATGCAAGAGGGGAGATCGGGTTTGGGGTAAAACCCAAGGCCAAGGACATTAGCAGATGACGCATAGGGCCAACGAACGAATTATTTCATGGCCCTATGCGTCATGTACCTAGTGAGAGTTCTAGTTGAACTAGAACTTCTATTACTACTTGTCCCGCATTGCTTATATTTCACACTCTCCTAGTATTCAGATCCTATGAATAGAAATGTCTGAAGCTCTAGTAGATATAACTGTAGATTGATCTTCATAGTTCTTAAATTTTTAAGAACTAATATTCTTGAATTAATTTTCAAAGAATAAGTTTAAGTTTGAAGAGCAAGTTGAGAGCCCACACTCTCGGTTATTATTTGTCATTGGTGGGAAGATATTAAAGTCTCGTGATTCTTAAGAATATACTAAATCCTCCAAAAGAACCATCCTTCTCACAGGGTCCGTCATCTACTAGACTGTCGATAAAACAACTCATTTTACATGTGAAAAATATACAAGTGTAGGTCCACAACTTAGTGAGCATAAATGCGCATGATGTACATATTATCATAAGGTGAACTCAGATTTTTAACATATAAATCACATGCGGCAATTTAAGGTTATAGTTTTTCATTTGACAAATTAATCATGGATGCAATATAGAAATAATATATGCTAGAATAAAAGAATTATGCTATAGTTTAATTCCATATAGTCTTCTCAAGAAATTAACCTCTTCCCAACAGGTTTAGTGTTGTCCTAAGGGATCTGTAGCACAGCACCGATACCTCGAATATTGTACGCATACCATCAAATACCAGCAGCCCCACCAAGTCCAACCTCGAGTGGCCCACATTACTAGCAAAGCTGTAACCGTAATCTCATCTGTACATGGTACGCTAGTCATAAAACTACCATTGAATCTAAGGACAAACATAAAAGTAAATCTCATTAACCATATATCCCGCACGTACCGGTATACTATGAAATACGATGCAAATTAACATTCACTGTCGTTTACATGCATGCATTTATAAAACTTATCATGTTCTTTATCTTGTTATTCATCACTCATTTTTTATAAAAATAGAGTTTGCAATAATCAAAAGTGTATTTTATGTGAGTTGTAAACATGCATGTTTGATACACAAAATAATCATGCTATACGGAAAAAATTATAAGTATCTATGTGAGTTTCACTCACTCATGTTGTAAGGCTCTTTCACAAAATCCTTTAGAGATTCATCAACCTTAAAATCAAAGAAAAAAACCTATCATTAGCTATAAACTCAAGCTAAGCAAGCCCTAAACCTTAAATAAGTTCAAAATAGGTTCACTGTCCAACTATTGAACATTCGGACTCGACATTGAACGTCCGTCCAGCGAAGGGTCGAACATTCGGTGCTAGGCAGAAACCCATTTCCGAACAAAAAACCCACTAAAACTGCTTCTAGTCAAGTCATATAGTCTTTAACATGGTTCTTAATAGTCTTATATCATAATAATACATCCATGCAGAAAGTGTTACGCCCAACATCATTAAAATGCTAGGGTTAAAGTCAACAAAACCAACTAAAGGCTTGAACCTACAAGTCATGCTATAAAAACAACCCAAACAATAATATTACAATTAATGAAATGAGTTAGGCTAGTAAGGTTACATTGTAAGAAGTACAAAAATACTAAGAGAGTTCCTTCTGCACCAAATCTATAGAGCCCTAGATTTTAAATCCTGAATATAGTGTCTTAAATTATAATTTAAAACTAAAAAATAATACAAGTTGTAAATCCAAAAATATGAATATTTATAAGATTAAATATTCATTGGCATTTAAGGCACGTCTACAGATCCAATTTTATTAGATAAGTTTAACAGACCTTAAACTTTAGAATACAGTGTTATAAATAACTGTTTTGACAGATTGAAGATCGATCCACGGTGGCGATTGATCCCCAAAATAGGGAGATCGATCCACAAGTGGCAATCGATCCCTAGAGAACTGCAAAGGATAAACTTCACTAAACAAGCTGTCATTCGATTTTTATAAAAATCATCATTACCGGTTTGACGATTTTTCCCTTCCATGCATGAACCTACCTCGTTAGTATCTTGCTCCTAAATATTATGAAGGCCAAAGCAAATTGAATTAGTTAACAACTTAACTTAGTTAGAAGCAAACTACCGGTTAAATGGAGATAATAGATATTATTGGTTTTCTTATCTGATAAGGTGACTCGACACCTAGCTTGCTGCCCACGAATAGGATCCTCAGACGTTGATCAATTCTCACCAAGTTGATCTCAACCATCCAAGATCTTTATAAATAAAGGTACAACCCCCTCCTCCGTTCACGCACAAAAAGCTGAAGCTCTCTTCTCCTTCTCCTCTCTCTTATGCTTATCTTGCAGAAACTCTATTTGTTTCTCACATAAACCAGCAGATGCTTTCCCTCTTTATGTCTCTCGGTTCACAGTAGCTCCTCCCTTCTTTTGTAACAGAAAAAGAGCCCTTTCTCCCTCTGTTCTTCCCACGATCAATAGTAACAATGGGTATTTATAGAAAAACAAAAACACCAATACTTTCTCTCCCGGCTGTAAGCTCTCTCTCTCAAAACTCTCTTTCTCTTACACACTCTCTCACAGCCTGTAGCAAATATTATGGGCCTTGTGTATGTTTCTAGCATCTATGTAAACAGGAAAAGAACTTTCTGATTTCTCTGTTTTGATCCAGCAAAACACTCAACTCAATGTCTCTCTCCTTCCCTCACGGCCCAGTAGTGGGTTTTGTTTCACTTAAGTAGCAAAAAAGTAGAAAACTCTCTGTCAGCCAATACCCGAAGGAACAACAAAGGAAAAACAGAAAGTTCTCTCTCACCCTCATGTGTCTCTCGGCCGGTTCTAATTTTAGGAGTTGTAGTCCTTTTAAAAATATCTCAATCCCACTTTGAGATATTTTGGTAAGCTTTCTAAAAGCTTGGTTTATAGTTTCTTGTGATTTTTAAGGTTATTAAAATTATCTAATGTTTAATATTTTGTTTAAACATGATTTTCAAAATGGTGTATTTAATTAATAAAATAAGCCGTTATAATGCCCAAATAAAATTAACTATTTTATTAAAGCGTCGTTACACTGCCTAAAATATTTTTAAACATTAGTCGTACTAATACCATTATTTGGTCAAATTTTATCAAAAGATAAAATAGGAATTATATATATTTATGCCATTATGCCACTCATATGTTTTTAAAATATCACACCCATTATTTATACTAATGGGATTGTTATTACTATTTTTATACAAAGAATATTACATATTTAGCATACTAATGTTGTTGTGATGCTTGTTTCACTTTGTAGGTATTTTAAGCGTTACTAGTAAATGTTGTAATAATGCCTACATGAAAATATGTGCTCATGTAACAGGCCTAAATTTATATGCCGTTATAATATTCAAAGGACATCAGGAACTATGTTAGGTTGTATAGAAGTCAGACATGACAAAAGTATTAAAATAGGTTTTTAGCGATTTATACTAATTCACTATCACATGTACAAAACTGTATTGCAGTGAACACTTGTGTGAATATTTCTGAAGCAAGAATGGACTGTAAGTATAAATTACTTACTGAGCGTGATATTGATTTCCATAATCTAATGATTATAGATTTGTTGAATTGTATGTGTGTGAATGGAACATTGCATATTATGCATACTGTTGTGTTTAATGAATTTTTAAATAACAAGACCAGGGGTTAAAGTCTCACGGCACCAATAAATAATAAGATCGGGGGTTAAAGTCCTACGACACCAATAAATAAGATTGTGCATATAAAACTGTCACATATCATTGCATTATATATTTCTAAATAAATCAGTAATCATTGTATTAATGAAGCAGTTGACTCACTTATGTGTATATGAGATTGTGGTTTTGTCCACAATCTTATAGATGAATGTGCAGGAATGGAAGGAGTGGAGTACCAGGATTGCCAGGATCCTTTTACTAATCTTGATATATGCGGATGAGGCTATCTACTGCCTCTTTTGTGTGATGGACTACCCTGCTTAGTCTATTTTTTGTATATATGTTAGACTTATCGTTTACTATTTCTTTTAATATGTAATATTTTACATTATGATTTGTATTAGGTTAAAACAATGATTACGTAGTATCAGTGCCGCATGTGGCACATATGTAACCACTTTAGTATGTATTTATTATGTGAAAACACTTTGTTCATATATGTATTTCGAGGTATTTTAGACAAGCTCTGATGTGTTATAAGGGAATTGTCCATTTTCGTTTTAAAAAAAAAAATATACATATTTTTCGCGGCGAGATTTATCGTTTATGATGTAGTAATGTCACGTGATTATTCAGATATAATCACTTATTCTTTTTTGTAAAAGGCTGGGCGTTGCAAAATCACTCTCACACACTCACATTACGTGATCACTGAGTGGAATGGGTGAAAATGAGCTAAAGGGGCATAAGGGGTGGGGTATTTATAGGCCTAGAAGTTTTAAGATAGGAATGAGCTACTTTTACACAATTTTGCCAAGCATCAAACGTTAGGTTTACTTTTATCGAACGTTCGGTGTACTATTTATCCAACGGTCTTAGGGTTTTATCGAACGTTCGGTGTATGTCCTAACACAAGGCCGGATCGTCTGAACAGTGCTATACATCATAAGATCGAATGTTTGCAACTTAATCTCGAACATTCGCTGTACTATGTTGGTCGAACGTTTGGTGTCCCTAATCGAACGTGTAATGCCCCCGTGAAATTAACTACTTGGTAATTAACTTCATGGTTCATCTCCTAGTCTTATTCTAAGAAGAACAAGAACACAGAGATCTCATCATCTCTGAAGAGAGTCTGCACCAAAGACTTTCACTCAAAAAGATAAAGATATGATTATAAAATCTACAATCACAACAAGAATAGCCAAAATAAACTAAAAACAGCATAACATAGATAGCTGAAGCTCTCAAAGTACGGTTATAAGACCAATCATAAAAAATAAGTATAAATCCAAATCCAAAGGTTGAAGAGTTACCAACATCAATAGTCAAATCCTACACTTAAGAAGATAAAGCATAAAGATGATATCTATTTTATATGGGTGAGATTCACTAAGTCCTCTCCACATCCGTGCCAACCATATGGGGTCTAATTCCTTGAAAATGATCATGAGCACTCGCTCCCGCATGACCATATATATATATATATATATATATATATAAGAAGAAGGAGGTGATCGTTGGACCACTCCCAAAAATCATAGGGGAAGGCTGAGCCACTCCAAAAAAACACTTGGGGTTGGCTTGGCCACCCTCGAAACTCATAGGGAGTGGTCGAGCCGCCTGCACAAAAAAAAAAAAACGAAAAAGAAAGAAAAAGAAGCTTGGGGCTAGCTCGGCCACCCTAAACCATCTGGGGGTGGTTTGGCTACCACCTTCAAGTGTTGGGGGTGGTTCGGCCACCACCCCCAGGTGATGGGGTGGGTCGGGCACCCAGCATTTCTTTTTTTTTTTTTTTCTTTTTTTCTTTTAATATATTTTTAATGACATTTTTTATTTTTTGGTGAGATCTTTGCTTAGCCCTATCCACATACATATCCCAAGTTATTTAGCGGTCATATCTAATGAGTTTATCCTTTAGTTTCTTGATTAACCCAATGACATTTTGTCATTAATTTCTCATAAGAAAAGGAAAATAAAATAAAATAAAGGACTGTGTTTGGTACGTGATTCCTAGCTTGTTTCAATGCAAAGAGTTAAGTATAATATTTAAGCATTAACAAAAGGTTGTAGCAGGGGAAATGTCCCTTGGAATTGTAATCAATCTTTGGTTATAATATAGTTTAATGGTTAATATCATGCATTTTTTTTAAGGGCAAAGAAGATATTTTCTGTGTTTCTTACGTTGCCATGAAAGCACCATTACCCAAGCTTATCAATTGGTAAGCACAAGGCCAATGAGCTTCTTCTTCCAATAAATTCACTTAGAAAATCTTTCTTTGAAATTTAAATTCTGATTGTTTGGCACTTTTATGTCGACAGCACCTGCATTTGCAGCCTCGGAAGAACCAAATCTGCAAAAATCTGTGCAAATTGGTGGCATTTCTTTAATTTCATTTAATTTAAGAGCTGATTTGCATAGAGAAATAGGGATTAGTATCCTATACAAATTTTTTTAAAAAAAAAATTAAATTCTCAAATTACATTATTTTAGTCGTTTTTAAATATCGAAACGTTTAAAAAAAATCACATATTTAAAAGGTGGCATGTTGCAGTTATGAATTGAGTATATTTTTATCAAGTTTTTATTTTCTATGTTATAAAAAAGTTTTGAATCAAAAATTGTATTTTGATCTTACGAAGAAGAATGTATAATTTTGCATAATTTGAGAATATATAATTTGTTTGAAATTAAGGGATCCTGATTCAATCAAGATTCCTTACATTTTTTTAAAAAATTGTAGATTCTCAAATTATATAAATTTAAGTCGTTTCATACATCAAACGACATAAAAAATGCTACATATTAAAAATGTTACAGATTAACAATAAGAATTGAATATATTTTTGTCAGGTTCTTACACTTTATGTCGTATAAAAGCTTTGAGCAAAAAACTGTATTTTAGTTTAGTAAAAAAAAAAAAATATCTTCAAAAGTGAAGAAAAAACATTTTAAAATGATTTTTTTTATTTTTTATTATTCTATAATATGTCATATTTTTAATAATATAAAGCATTTATCACATAGTACAATTTAAAAAAAAAATAACTTAAATTCAATAATTTAAAATTTTAAAATTACTTTAAAATTGTAAAGTTACGATGGATCGGGGTATAGAGCGATGACCCAGAGGTTTTGAGCCTTTGGGGCATTGAATGTGGCAGTTCCGTAATATCACAGTAACTTGTGCCTCTTTTCTTTCGGCATCACGTCCACGTAAGCTGGATCAGGTACATTTTGTATAGCAGCTTCCACCAATACAAATGTGCCAAGTAAGGAAAAATAACTTGTATCCCAAACCTTCTTATCCTTGGACTTCCATCCCACACCGGCGACACCGTAGTAATCTTCATAGTTATTATTTTTTTTACTGTTGGTTCTTCTATTAACAAGTGAGAAAGAAATGTGCTCTAAAATTTTTTTTTTTAAAAAAAAAATAATAAAGTGAGAAATAAATGCTAGAGCCTACTCAAGCAGAATATATTCTTAGAAGTGCTGGTAGGAGTCTTCTAGATTTTAATTTAAGTTTTTTTTATAAACTGACATGATAATTCACACATTATTTATTATACTAATTACTAAAATGCGAACTTTCAGTTTTTAACAAATATTTATAAAGAAATTATAATAAAACTTATAGTCTCCCTAGCATTTTCCATACTCTAACAAGTAAGCCTTTTTTTTTTTTTTTTAATTGAAATGGGGAAAATGTTACAAAGAAAGGTCTTTAATACAATTAATCCAAAAAAAAAGAGAGAGTGAAGGATCTAAAAAAACAGGTGGGTTCCCAACAGCAGACCCAAAACAGAAATTATAGTGTAGATAATACATATAAATAGTATGAAATATGTCAAAAAACATGACTCGGTCCTCTTAATAAATGTCACATAAAGTGATAAAAAACTCTAAAATATAAGGCACAAGGAAGGGCATGACATTTTCGAGACCCTTCAACCTACCCCGAACTCCTAGAGATACGAACAAGAGCATGACCCTCAAAATACTCTTCAACTCTACCCGAACCTCTACTTGGTAATAACAACAACCTCTAGGAGACGGTTGAGGGGGGGAGGGGGGGATAGCACTACCAAAATCAGTACAAAATTTGCCAACAATGAGTAACAATCTCCATATACAATATCAAACAACAAAGGAACAATGAGATAGTAACCCACAAAAAGCAACAAAAAGAACATAAATACAAAAAAGAAAAAAGAAAAAAGAAATAGCAAAAAAGCAAACAATAGAAAAATAGACAAAACAATAAGCAGCAAAAAACCCAAACTACAGCAGCCCGGGTGGAAAGCCCGAAGAGGAAATTAAGGTAACACTGCCGAGTAAGTGGGAAAAGTATCATCGTTGAACTGTTGAACGAAGACTAACTGAAAACAGCGAAGGGGTTGAGGAAGGAGGCTGAGTGGCTCGTTGGTGGACAGGCACAACAAAGACAAACAAATTTGACTTGGAAATGATGGATGACTCATCGGCGAGCGGGGCGTGTAGGCAGTGCATGGGTTGCAAGTGGAAGCATTGAGGTTAGCGATGGAGAGCGATGAGGCTAAGGAAGGTTGTGGAGTGGCACGTTGGTGAACGGGAGTGGCGAAGACGAACAAATTTGACTTGGAAGGAAGAGGTGATGCTGGGCTAAGTTCTCCAGTGGAAAATATGACACTGAGCAGAGGACTGGCGGGATGGCTCGACTCGACAGTGGTGGAGGCGCGGAGAAGCATAGTTGGGTCGTTGACACTGCTGAAGAGGGAGGGAAAACACCAAAACAACAAAAGAAAATGGGGAAAAACCATAGAAAAGGGAAGAGAAAAAGGAAGAAGGGAGGAGGGAGGAAGATAACTCCATCCCTCCTCCCATAGAACACCAGCAAGAAGCTATGAAAGGCCTCACAAGGAGATGGAAAGTTCTCTACTAGAGAGAAGGGGAAGCTTCCCTCTAAATAATGAGAGAGAAGCGATGTAACGACCCACCCCCAATGACACAATATTGTCCGCTTTTGGCTCCCCATACCAGACTTCCCAGGAGGTCACCCATCCTGAGATTGCTCTCGCAGAAGCATGCTTAACTGCGGAGTTCTGATAGGTTCATAACCATCACGGCTTTAAAACGCGTTGTTGTGGTATTAGAGCACGCCGCAGCCATGGTGACCCACCCACAATATTGTCCTCTTTGGTATCTTGGGACTACTCGAACCCTCAACCTCAAGGCTTTGTTCCTTACACCCAACCATCTGGGCTCCAGACGCGTTGTGTGTAAGGAACAAAGCCTTGAGGTTGAGGGTTCGAGTAGTCCCAAGATACCAAAGAGGACAATATTGTGGGTGGGTCACCATGGCTGCGGCGTGCTCTAATACCACAACAACGCGTTTTAAAGCCGTGATGGTTATGAACCTATCAGAACTCCGCAGTTAAGCATGCTTCTGCGAGAGCAATCTCAGGATGGGTGACCTCCTGGGAAGTCTGGTATGGGGAGCCAAAAGCGGACAATATTGTGTCATTGGGGGTGGGTCGTTACAAATGGTATCAGAGCCATTGCCCAGCCTGAGATGGTGGGAGCGTGCACAAACCCAAGAGGGTAGCCAGTGGGGACACTGAGTCCCAAGAGGGGGTGATTGTGACGTCCCACATCGCCTAGGAATGAGAATGTGCTTATATGTATAAATGCACCCTTTACGACACAACGCGTTTTAAAGCCGTGATGACCATGAACCTATCAGAACTCCGCAGTTAAGCGTGCTTCTGCGAGAGCAATCCCAGGATGGGTGACCTCTTGGGAAGTCTAGTTCGGGGGAGTCAAAAGCGGACAATATTGTGTTATTGGGGGTGGGTCGTTACAAGCGAGCTGTCAAAAGTCTAACATGTAAAACTTGTGACACATTTACTTCATTTTATTGTTTCAAGGATTCCAAATTCACAAGAAAAAGAATAATGGTTTAGACTTTTTTTTTTCTTTTTTTTTTCTAGGTTTGGAATTTTTGTTAAAGAATAATGGGGGAGAATGGAGTAGGATGCCTCATTTTTAACTTTTACAAACTATATATATGATTATAATTTTCCATTAAGAAAGAAAAGAGCCCACATTATGCCTCCTGGGTACTCCTGTCCTCTTAACCACTGTCTTGCAATCATGTGTGGGGTTGAAAGCCCCATTTAAGTAACAAATACCAGTCCATGAGACCGCCATCAACGTTAGTGCTTTGAAAAGAAAGCTAATTACTAAAAAAATGATGAGCTGCATATATAAATAATTACACACGAAAAAAGAAAGAGCAATATTGTGCTTATATCATCATTGCAATTGCGATATGCAAACATATACATAATTATATATGCACAAGAAAAAAGGTGTGGTGATATGGCTTGGACTGACTGGTGGATGCATACAACACTATGCATTACACCCACAACTTATAAAATCCCTTTGTGTTATGTTATTGTTTTCGGGCCAGATGGTGTTCTTAGTTAGTGCTTTAGGAAGAGATTGCCAGTAGAAGCTTTGAATCTCAGGTGAGCCAGCTGCTGTGTGTTAAATTCCAAGATTGTTGCTTATTTTGAGCAGAGATTTTTGGAAATTCATGATTAGCCAAGTTGATGACTTATGCTATGTTGCAGGAGTTCAATAGGGGGAAGAAGGTTATATCCCTGCATCAAACAGAATAATAACAAGTACATATGTGTTACATTGTTGTATGTCTGGAATCTCTCTGCACACAGACACATAGAGAGAGAGAGAGAGAGAGAGAGAGAGAGAGAGAGAGCCATTCGTTACGTAAATGCCGCATTCATTCATCAATGAGTTCATTAAGGTTCAAAAGCTACTACATGAACTCTCACCAAGGGCCACAGCAGGAAACACAGAAGAAAAGAAAACTTGATGGGCGAGGGCATCTGGCCACTTCCAACCCATCTAATCGAAACTGTAAGCTAAACAACAAACCTAAGACTATATATCTATGTCTCCTTTATAGAATGAAAAAACTCTTTGCTGTGGCTACCTCGGATTACCCATACCATGAAAGTAGTAACACAACTAGCAAAATGGGATGAAGCAGATTGTGATCATCCATGGCTACAAAAAGATTCACATAGACAGCTCTTCAAAAATAGATGACCCATGTATCAATCATGGACATGGGAGCCTAGAGATAGCAATTACAGCCCCCATTAGGTGGGGAAGGGCATACCCATCAGGAAGAGATCTTCATTGTAGCTTGATTCAGGAGAGCTTTCAGCGTAGTTATTGTAAGTTTCCTCTTCTTCCTCGGACAAAATCTCCTCAGCATGGCACTCGAAACTGCAAAATGCTTTCTCACCTCTGCAAGAAATTGAAGGAAAAAACAGGCTTAAAATTTTGCATGGAGTGAAATACAAAAAGACGAGTTTGCGACCAAAAAGAAAAATGAAAAATGAAAAAACCTGTATATGTAGATGTCTTCCCCGTCTTCAAGTCTTTTACTGCATGAGCAGCAGAAGCTGAGAATCTTGTCAGAGCGAGGTGGTGTCAAATTTTGTGAGGTTTTAGCCACTTGAGATAAGTTAGTCCCTGATTCTTCTTTCTTACCAAAATTGGCCAACTCATTTGTGTGACAATCCAAAACACAGTCACCAAAAATGTGAGTTGTTTTAGGATTTGGACCATGAGAAATAATACAGGTATAATCCTCAGAGAGCTCTATATCTCTTGCAGAAAGAGAACCTGGAAGTTCATGGTTGGAGCCAATCGAAATTGGAAGCGAACTTGGTTTGTTACCCAAAGAGACTTCTGAACCATGGCTAATTACTGGACCTGAACTCATTGTGGTAGTCTTATTTTCTGAACAAAAATTCGTAGAACTCAAACTGAGAGTTTGAGTTAAGCAAACATGTAAGGACGAAGGCATAGTGGAATCCGCCAAGCAAGATGTAATACTTATAGTTGGTTCAGATTCTAAAGGGCCACCTTCATTCCCAAAGTCAACATTTGTGCCACCTAATTGGGGATAGAGAGTCCGGGTTTTAGGAAGCGATGAAAAGATGTAGTTTTTAGGCAAAGAATTGGATTTTAAAGAAGAATTATGTGGCTCAAGGTAATGCTTTGAAGTATTATGAATGCTAGTCTTCACATGTGCTCCAAAAATTACATTACTCCTCCTTGGTGAATCAAGGACTCCTACAGAAGGTTTGCCTTCATTCACAAGTGAATCTACAATGCCAAAGCCTACTTTATTGCAATCCCACTTCTTTTGATGCCCACTTTGAGATTTTGTTCTTGGGGACCTGAGACCAAAGGGGTTACTAAGATTTGAAAGAACTTTCAAATCCAGAGGAGATGTGGGGCTCCTAACTGAGTCAGAATCTGATAAACATTTTGTTCCAAGCCCTACAATGAAACCAGGAATACTGAAAAGTGAGCTGCTTATATGTCTCAGGCCCAATATATCAGATTGCAAAGACTCGGGAGCAGAATCAGCCATTAGACTACTGCATATGACCTTTCTTCAGCATTATCTACAAACCTCGGTCCTCTTAAAAAGCCAAACAATTCCTGGCTGCATCAATTCAAACTACTGTAATGAGAAAAACAGAAAAAGAAAATGACCAAGCAGCTTTGAACTAGTTCGGGCAAGATGTGATAGACACCGCTTATCGATTTAGCTACCCAAATGGACAGTTTCAATTGTACATTCCGGTAGAAGTGGAAATGGAGCTTCCACATTGATTATCAAAACAAAAAAGAAGAAGAAATAAGCACATATCATAATTCTTTAGTATCAAAAAAAGCCCCAAATTGATTAGAGCCATTAATGAAGCTTGGGGAAAAATAAAATAAGACAATGAATACTCAATATAAATTTAAAACAAAGTATGGAAAGCTTCCTTGCAAACTCGGCTATAGGTCATACAATCAGATAACTCATGCAGGATGAAGAGATAGAACATCTTTTGAATTTCCAATGCAAATTGAAATCTTTAGAACCATGAATCCCGTGAGAGCAACATAGAGAAAACAAAGGGAACAAAAAAGAACCCTCGACCCATATGTCAGATCAAATTCAAACCATGAGGATGCAACAAAGAAACAAAAGGCAAAGAAAGAAACTCATTAATCGTAAATCTAGATAACCAAATTAGAAATTTCTACAAAACGTTCAGAAATAAAAGCAAATGGAGCTAACATAGATTAATGATCAAGATGAAAGATAGCCGGGTTATGATTACCCATAAAACCCAGATGAGAAACTCCAATAGAAACATTTAAAAAAGCTCTGAAACCAGAGATTTATTACTGCATTAAGCTCAATACAAAGAACCCATATTGGGAAGATCATCAAATATCTAGTCAAAAAAACATTAAAGATCAGATATATCTTATACGCATGATGAAGGCACAAATGACCACTTGATCTTCCAAAATAAATAAAAAATACATCTTCTAAATATACCCGGACAGACGAATAAATCAAGAGGAAGAAAAGCTTTGTTCAGGCACAAGCACAAAAATTGATTAATCACTCAACCAAATGCATCAAAAGGGTGCCCAAAACTACCGAACCAGGAATGATTTTGCACAAATAGAAAGCTCCATGACTGCATCTGAATGAACCTCAAAAGCATATATATATCAACAGCAATAACTTTTTAAGCGATGAATCATCCTGGCTTTAATTCAAGACCCGATTTTGAGATCCAAAAAATCAAAGGATGCATCAAATGGATCAGTGGTAAAAGCTACAAAGCCAGAGAAAATGAGTAACAGATGAAAAACCCACTTGGTTCTCACCCCTGCAAACTCAGCGGATGAGGTTTGTAAGCTGAAACTCTGAAGATAAATCCAAATGTATCAAAGTTAAATATTGACAAAAATATAACTTGCCCAGCACACCTCTCTCTATATTTTTCCTCTTTTTTTTTTTTTTTCTTCCCCTTTTTGCTCCTCCTGCATGCATAAAAATCAGAGAAACACAGAGGCACTGAGGCTTCTGATATACTCCTCTCCCCCTCTCTGCCTCTCTCTCTCTCCCATGATTAACAAGGCTAGACGTATAGTACAACGTATGGTATAAAACTACGTATATTCCCAGTTTTGGTGTTAATTAAGAAGAGGCAACTTCTAGGAGCATTCTTAGTAGCCTCATCAAAATAGCTTTTTAGTTATTTTGATGAGTCAATTAGATAAAAACACTAAAAAAACAGCCTCACCATTTTAATCAAAAAGTTTTGATGAGTGAAATTTACTCACCAATCCTGATGAGTAAGCATTTCTAGTAGCCTCACCAAATTTTACTCACCAAAATGACTAAAAATCACTTTTTTCTATTCTGGTGAGCCACTTTATTAAAATTCTCCCAGCAGCCTCACCATTTTAACTAGTCAATATTCATTATTCCATTTAAATAATAATTTTTTCATATTTATTTATTTATTCTCTATTTAATCTTTCTACAAAAAATTATTCATATCCATGAAATAAGGACATTATTGTGTGAGAGATGGGAGATGAGAGAAGAAAATGAGAGAAAAAAGGATAAAAGTGTGGTAATCATGTGAGAGAGAAAGGTGAAACACAATTTGGTGAGTGGGTTGTTGAGTGAAAATGCCTCATCTAATTTGGTTAGTAATTTCAGTCATCAAATTTTTTTTGTTAAAATGGTGAGGCTGCTGGGAGTGGTTTTTCAGGATTTTCATCAAATTGGCTCACCAAAATAGCTAAAAAACTATTTTGGTGAGACTACTAGGAATGCTCTATATTCACTCACCAAATTTTGTTTCACCTTTCTCTCTCACATGATCAGCACACTTTTTTTCTTTTTTCTCTCGTTTTCTTCTCCCATCTCCCATCTCTCTCACACGATAATGTCCTTTTTTAAAGGATATGAAGGATTCTTTGTAAAAATATTAAATAGAGAAATAATAAAAAAAATTTTGAAAAATTATTATTTAAATGGAATAATGAATAGTGAATATTGACTAGTTAAAATGGTGAGGCTGCTGGGGGAATTTTAATAAAGTGGCTCACTAGAATAGGAAAAAATAATTTTTGACTATTTTTGTGAGTAAAATTTAGTGAGGCTATTAGGAATGCTTATGTATGAATTCACACTCAAAAGATTTTTATACACTCAAAATGTGCCCACCCATTTCCCACTGACAAAAAAATGAATGCAGGAAAAGGAAAGAAATATACAGTCCACATAGACAGCGTTTGTGATTGCGGTTTCGTAGATAAAAAGAACGATTTTAAACTAAATCGCAGAAAATAAGAATGTGTTTGAGATTGCAATTTCATAGACAATAAGTACGATTTTAAACCAAATCACAAAATATAAATCGTTTGGCAACTGCGTTTTTAAAAATTGAGATTTAAAAACGAAAAATATCTGCTTTTTCAAATCGCAGATAAGAGGGTGCTTATTTGAAAACGCAGAATTTTAAAAGGTTAATTTGTGATTTTAAATGCTATACTGCGATTTTACCAAATGCTTAACTGCGTTTTTAAAAATCACTTTTTCAAATCGTACATTTTAAAATCGTTATTTTAAATCGCACTTTTTGAAATTCCAAACTCAAACGGGCCCTAACCGTTTAAAAATTGCATTTTTAAAAATGCAGAAAATTGTTTTTTCAAATCGTAAGCAAGGGAGTGTTTTTTTTAAAGCATATAATTTTAAAAGGCTAACCTACGATTTTAAAGGTCAAGTTACGATTTTGCCAAACGCTTAGCTGTGTTTTTAAAAATCACTTTTCCAAATCCTACTTTTTGAAATCGGAAACCCAAACAGACCCCTAAGCCTTTTTAGGAGAACTATGTCCTTTTTGAGTTGTTTTAAAATTGATGTAATTTTTAAAATTATTATTAAATGTGTGATAAATTATCATTTTAGGTGATCTAAAATTTACATTAATTTTGAGAAGACTCAATGAGGATATGGGTCTTCCTTTTAGTATTACTCCCGTATAAAAGATGTGGAAATCCATCATCGAAAAAGAAATGTGCAAAAGTACTAGTAACAATTTTCTTAAAACTCATTCCTTTCCTTAAATGTAGGAAACACACCTTAAAAACAACTCTTGAAACAGATTTTCTTCTTGTTTCCTAAACTAATGGAATCAAAAGTTGTTCCATAAATCTAGGAAAGTAAAAGTGGTTTCCTTAACAATATTTGAATATAAAAAAGCTTTCTTTTTCCTCTAACATTTATTTGAAGCAATATTAAAATAGTTTATATTTCCTCTCTTTTTCTCCTAATATTTAATTTAAAGAATATTCAAATAATTAGTGAATTTATTGTGGAGTTTATTTGAATAGAGAAGTAAACATTAGTTTGCTTCTCTACATTTAAGAAAAATTTAAGAAAAGCTATTGCAAGTGTTATAAGAAATGTATATGAGAATGACACAAAACACATCTCTTTTAAAATTGTCTCAAATACCAATATTTATATCCCCTTTTCCCTTTTGATCTTTTTTTTTTTTTTTTTTTTTTTTTTTTTTTTTTCTATATTGGAGGTTGAAAATGAAAGGGCGGGTAGAGATAAGGTCCGAATTTAAAAACTTTTTGTTTTGATATTATGTTAAATTATTATTTATTTTAAAATTTTAAATTAAAAAAATTAGTTTAATCATTTAATTTATATTTCATCACATAATTGACATAAAATAATAAGGGGAATATTTGCATTGGAGAGAATTTTTAAATTCTTTCCATTAAAACTATAATTTTTTTTTTTTTTAAAAAAAAAAAATCGTTTTGAACATGTAAGATGTGGATTTTTTGTATTGTTTTGTATTTTTTTAAATTTTACTTAAAATTACGAATTCCGAAAAGAAAAATGTACTTAAACTTTAAAAAATGTTAACTTAAGCCTTTTAGAGTATCCACCTTTCAATTTTTTTAAATTTCAACTCTCTGTTAGAATTTTCCGTTAAATCTTGTCAAAATTCTCAAAAAACCCATACTTTTTTTTAGCAAAAAAGAGAAGAAAAAAAATTGCTACGATTTCAGTATTGGTTAAAAATACTCACTCCTGAATCTTTGAAAATTTATATAATTTTTTTTTTTTTTTTTAAAAAAAATAGGAGTATTTTGAAAGTTTTGATAAGATTTAACAAAAAAATTATAATGGAGATGCCAAATGGACTTCTTACTTTCCAATACCTAAATCTTAGCAAATTTTTTTTTCCTAAAAAAATGAGGGGTAATTTGAAAAGTTTGACAAGATTTAACGAAAAATTCCAACGGAGAGTTAAAATTGAAAAAAAAAAAAATTAAAAATATGGATACTCTAAATTGACATTTTTTAAAATTTTGGTATTTTTTTTCAAAAGTGATGAAAGATAAAAAATTATAAGTGAAGTTTTTTTTTTTTAATTTCTTTAACAATGATTGATAAACACCATAATGTAATGAAAGTATAGTGTATATATATATATATATATATATGGTATGAAGATGGATCATGATGAGGTGTACAAAATACAAATGGTTCTTGCACTTGGAGGGTTAGAATGGTCCATGAATATAGACCTCCGATTTGCTTAAAAAATTGCTTTGATTAAAGAAAAGAGGTTTAGAAAGAGCTTTCTTTACCTTCTTTAACGGTTGTCAGGTGTCAGCACAAAAAGACAAGGGCCACTGCTGGGCTTCAAAAATAACTGACCAACGTCTTCTGCACCCACTAACAGCCATGTTTTCCGTTGGAGTTAACGAGGCCAACTAAATTTTATTTATTTATTTATTTTTATTTATTTTCCGTATTGGTAACTTCACCACCGACGTGTGATCTTTCTCTTGATATTGCCAAACAACCTGCTACTGGCAGCCCCATTAGCAAGCTTTTTTTTTTTTTTTTTTGGTAAAAAAAGAAAAGAAAAGAAAAGTCCAACTCATTTAATTATTCACATTACAAACAAATTCCTAATTTTTCACTCACAAAAAGTTTATAATTTATTTTATTTTTATATAACATCAACTTATTTTATTTATTATTTTTTAAAAAAAGTATTCTTTAGCTCCATAAATTATAAGCACATTTTTACTTACGTTTTTAAATTTTAGAAAGTGATAACGGAGTCCCTTCAACTACTCACGCGTGTTAAATTAAATATTTTTTTTTCTATCCAAAATATTCTTGAGGTTATTAAAAAATTACTATTTGAAAAAATTAAAATTATTAACAAATTAAACAAAAATGGAAAAAAAAACTAAAAATACCAAAAAAGTGTGACCCTTTTTTATATTAGCTCCCTTAATTTTTTTCAAACGGTTTTTTTTTTCTTTCTCAATTGTAGTTTTTGATAACTGCATGGGTATTTTTTTTTTTCCTCTAACCCTTAATGAAATTTGTAAATAAAGCAACAATTATTAACAAAAATATATAATCGTAGGGATTTGATTCTTGTACAACACCAATACAACAACTGTACAACAACCTCTCACATGAGGGTGGGCCCCAGTATGTGGGACCCACCCTCATATGAGGGATTATTGTACAGTTGTTGTATTGGTGTTATAAATTTAACATTTTTCATAATCTTAATACGGGAGGAGGAGGAAGAAATTGTATCTGCCACGTCATTCAAAGTGGGGTCAGAAAATGCCAATTAACGACGTGAGGAGGAGGAGGAGGAAGAGATGAAAATGCAAAAAATTGTGGTCCAAACAGAACCGTGTCTGCCACCGCATTCAAAGTGGGGTCAGAAAAGGCCAATTAACGGCGTGAGGAGGAAGAGGAGGAGGAAGAGATGAAAATGCAAAAAATCGTGGTCCAAACAGAACCGTGTCTGCCACGTCATCCAAAGTGGGGCCAGGAAATGCCAGTTAACGGCGTGAGTTAACCTAACCATAAACTCCATGATTCCTCCTCCAGAGACAAGCCCCTCCAAATTTTTTTTGTTTTCTTAAACTAATTTTTTTATGACAAACTCACAGTTCTGTTTTGTCGTTTTGCGTGAGTCAGCTTTTTCAGATTTATTTTTTTACAGAAGAAAATGACCCACACGTGTTTGCTAGCGTGATGCGGTCTAGTGCAATCTGACGGCGACGATGCGAAGATTCCATGACAACAGTAAGACAATCCACGGCCAAGAATGGAGCTCCTAATTTTGTTCATACACGGGTCTACATCACGTGACAGACACGTGCCTGTGTGAGTGGAATTAAAGCTAGTGCAGCCGGACACGTGTCAGATACTAAATGACAAAAAATATCAATTTGGTCCTTCGCAAGGACTGAGCCATTTATTTTTGGATTGGGTAGGACTGAATTATTGGTAACCGGTTACTCGGTTAGGATTCATTGGATAGCTTTAAGTTTTGACACTTTCGCTTTCTCTTTCTCTTTTTTAATTATGCCATAATCGCATTAAATACTTTTTTTTTTTTTTTTTTAAGACTAATATTAGCCTTGATACTTATTTATTACTCTTATTTTACATCCGGTGACGTGATGTGTTTAAATGGTATATCATGTCCATGATTCCATAGTAGCCAAGGCAGTGTCTCTGTAGAGGGCCATCAATTTCTGCAGGGAGATAGGGGTTTCTCACATGGAGTTTGAATGTGACTCCTTAGGTGTGATCCAAGCAGTGAATAATGAGAGCTAGGTTAGAGCACCTATGGTCACTTGATTGCTGATATACGCACTACACTTTTTGAGTTCACCAGTTTTATAGTTTGGCATGTGAGATGATCAGCTAACCAAGCTGCCCACGAGTTGGCCAAATTGGCCGTGAACTAGTCCTTAGATTGTGTATGGGATAGATATTGCCCTGAGCCTATCAGAGATATTGTACTTGCGGAGCAAACTTTTTTTTAGATGATTTTATAAAAGATTTATGATTTCTTTAAAATTAAAAAAAAATTTTTTTTTTTTGAAGTGACTGACGTTGGGAAGCAACTTAAAACACATTACGTCAACCAATATAAAATAAGTATAATAAAGAAAGGTAAAAAGTAGCATTCCTCTTTGTATAATTATGAGTTCAAAATATGCTTCATATTTTATTGAGTTCACACTTCTTTCCAATTGAACGTCATTATTTCTAATTTTCATATAAAAATAAGGACAAAATTGTCCAAAGAAATGTGAAAGGACAATTTTGTCCTTACTTTTACAAAGACTATATATTCTCCCGTTCAAATAAAATTGGAGAGGATCCGTTTCCATAATATACAATCATGTTTAATTGTATATTATGATAAAGCATTAATTGAACTTATGCTTTTTGAATGAGAATGAGCTTGGGTCCTAAGTTATATCAAATCTTTCTTCTAATCAAGAGATTATATTAGATTAGACTAATACCTTAAATGAATAGAGTTATTCATGATCATATTCGAGCTCGATTCGAATATTAAACGGGTCGTTTGCGAATATGAAATTAAGCTCGATTATTATACGATACATACTCATAAACTCAATAAGACTCGACATATATATATATATATATATATAAGTGGATGTTATAATGTTATATACTTATATATTACATATTATAAGTATATTCAATAATTTTTGTAATATTTTATAAATGTATATTGAACAATGTAATCTGTTAAATATTAGAAGTATGTAATTATATGTTATAAAGTTTAGTATATTAAATAATTTATGTTGTGTGTTATATGTTAGAAGTAAATAATTATATGATATAAATTATTTAGGGTTAAATACAAAAAAGCTCCCCAAACTACCACTCGTTCTCCGGATGGTCCCCCGAACTACCAATGCTTGCAGTCCGGCCCCCCAAACTACCAATTACTTTTTTTTTGGCCCCATCCGTCAGTTTGTGCCGTCTAAATGGATGGAAACTGAGCCACGTGCACGACATGTGACTCTTTTAGCCCAAAAGCCTGAAAATACCCCTCCCCTTCCACTTTGAAATTCCTACCTCCTCGTTCTCTCTCAAAACATGTTCGACGTCATCATTTCGGCAACTCTCCGACTTTCTCGCTCTTTCTTCTTCCTCTTTGTTTTTACTCTGGAAGAATCACTGAGGGCTCACAATCAACAGCAAAGAGACCCTCACCAATCATGATCAGAAGGACCAAACGTACGTCCACGCACCAAACAACATTAACAAAGAAGGTTTTGTATTTTGTTCGTTCTTATGGCTTGCTTGTCCTCCTTTTTTTAGCCTTTTGTATTTTGTGAGTCTCTTACTGCTATTTCAGCAAAAATGGTTTCTAGTTTCTACCACCGAAAAGGGACAAGAACCAAAATTTCACAGATTATAAACTAGGCCTAAAAAACACATCATGAAAACAAAGTGTAAAGAGGAGGAGGAGGAGGAGGTAATTAGTTTCAACCACACCCAGTGAAGGAATAGCTTCTGGGCATTGATTTCTGTGTCTCAAGCTCTCCCGCTTGGCGTAACTCTCTCTCTCTCTCTCTCTCTCTCTCTCTCTCTCTCTCTTGCATTTCTTCCATGCTATGTTTTTTGTTTGCTTTTGTCAACTTCTCTGTTGGTCGGTCTGCTTTCCTTTTACTCTTTTTTGTTTTTTGCTTTCTCTTTCATTTTCTACGACCCAATATCGTTTTTTCACTCTTCGTTTTACCGTTCATGGACAACGACAACAAAACAATAACAACACCAACAAAAACTACTTCCTGGCTAGCACTTTAACCTATGAAAACTGGAAGTTTAAGGGAAAATGCAAACATAGAAATTTAGACGTATGGCTCATGAACATGATGAGAGATGACTTATATTAGCTTGGCATAGTTGAATAATTTGAGATTTGTGGTTTTAGACATGTCTAAATGCCATTAAGACTGCCAGTAGAAGAAAAATGGCAAAATATGTAATATAACTATAGCTGAAACTTGCAAGTGAATCTTGACAGATGTTGATAAGGCTGATTAACTAAACAAAAGATGGAAACTTCATAAGTGGAAGATCCCTAATGATTGTGAACTATGTTCATCATGGTTTGTTTTCATCATGAACTATTATCATGCTCTGTTTTAGAACATGAAAACAGAGATGAACAGAGTCACTTGATTTCATCAGCTCTAATATGTTTTTCATGCCATTGAGACTGCTCTCTTCACGTTTCATCTTGCATTCCTTTCAAATGAATGTACTTGTTAATCTTTCTTAATTCATGTATCTCTGTAACCATTTCTCTATACCACCTCTATGTGTGTGTGTGTGTGTGTGTGTAGGCCATGGCTTCCACTTCGTCTTTGACGCTCTCACAAGCCCTCCTAGCCAAAGCCATTTCCCACCACCATGCCGCCGATTTGCCGGGTCCAATCTCTGTTGCCTAGCCCACCACCGTGGACAAGACCACCGATACCTCCCTGGTGGAGAAGTCCGTGAACACGATTCGGTTCCTGGGGATGGACGCGGTGGAGAAGGCCAACTCGGGTCACCCTGGTCTACCCATGGGGTGCGCTCTGATGGGTCACGTCTTGTACGACGAGGTCATGAGGTACAACCCCAAGAACCCATACTAGTTCAACCACAACCGCTTCGTCCTCTTCGCAGGCCATGGCTGCATGCTCTAGTACGCTCTACTCCACCTCGCTGGCTATGACAGTGTCCAAGTAATTTCCTAACTGGTTTGTCCTTTTGTTTTTGTTTTGGATCTGTCGTGGATTTTTGGGTTGGCTTTACAAGTGCCTTTTCTCTGTCTGTTTCTTTCTGGCTTTGCAAAGAGCACGCACCTGCCAGCGATGGACAATCCTAGAAATATTTGTGGCAGACCGGTCGAGAACAATAGAAAAGCACGAGACCGTCTCCTTCGAGAATATCGCAGGAGACTTAGAGAATATCTCAGTTATTGTTTCTAAGGACAGTTTCGAAATTTCAATGGGCAGGGAGAAGGGTATTTTCGGGCTTTTGAGTTAAAAGAGTCACGTGCCGTGCATGTGACTCAGTTTCCATCTACTTAGATGGCACAAACTGACGGATGGGGCGAAAAAACAAGCAATTGGTAGTTTGGGAGGCTGGACTGCAAGCATTGGTAGTTCGGGGGGCCATCTGGAGAATGAGTGGTAGTTTGGGGGGCTTTTTTGTATTTAACCCAATTATTTATATATAATGACAATGTGATTTGTATAATCCCAAATTAAGTTATTTACATTGGAATCAACAATATATATATATATTTATATAATCACAAGTAAAGTATTATTATTAGAACTTAGATCACATGATCATATGATATAACATTATGCCATATGATTACATAATTATATAATCATTATATTATATGTGACATTGTGCCATAGAATCATAATTCATAATTTATAAATATATAATTACAAATTTAGTGAAAAGTATAAATTATAGTCACATAATGTCACATAAGTATACAAATTCATATTGATAAAATAATTAAGTACCTAGATACTTAAATACAATGCATACTATAAACTATACATGCATTGATGTATACTATATGTTAATAATTACTAATAGCATACTAATTCATTAGAACATATATACTAACTAATATTGTTAATGTTACAAACTTGGAAAAAATATTAAACATCCCCTTCAACTAATAGCAAATTTTAAAATGAGTAATGATTCATTGCTACATTTTTATACAACTTTTCACCACCTTACTTATTTGGCAAGGTGGTCCCCCACCTGATTTTATTTTTAAAACTCAAAAAGTAGTAGGGGACCACCTTGCCAATATGACAAGGTGGTGAAAAGTTGTATAAAAAGATGGCAATGAATCATTACTCTTTTAAAATAGTCTCATAAACTTTCAAGTGTCATAAAGTGACCCATCAAACTATCAAGGTGTGCCAAAAATGCCTTTTTTTTTTTTGGGATAATATCCCTTATTCTCTTAAAAGCTAAAATAAAAAATTATCTGTTTTTTTAAACAAAAAAAAAAATCTAAAAAGTTAAAGAAATTAAAAACTTTAAAAATTAAAATTTTTAATTTCTTTAACTTTTTAGTTTATATATATATAGTTTTATTAACATTTGACATATATCGTCATTTTCTTAGCTTCGACGTGGCACATTAACGAAATTCTTCAAGCGTTTTAACGAAATTTGACTGTAGGGAGTGATTTGTATTTTTGGTATACCACAAGGGCATTTGAGTTCATTTTGATATCACATATAGTTTATTGTAAATCAGGTAAACCACATGAATTAATTTTGCACTTTTCCCTTTGTTTTTTTTTTTACTAAGGATGACACATGTCATTATTTTATTAGTGCTAACATGGACACTAACAAAATCTATCAAGTGTTTTCACTGTAGGGACTAAATTGTTATTTTGGCCTACTCTGATGGCCTCTGAATTATTTTTATATCGTATGGAGCGATTTGTAATTTAAGCCAGTTACAGGGATTGATTTTACATTTATACGAAAAATTAGTTTTTTTTTTTTTAAATAAAAAAAAATATATATTTTTTTATTAATTTTTATTTTTTATTTTTTTTTTATTTTAGTTTTTAAGAGAATAAGGGTATTATTAGAAAAAATTACATTTTTAGCACACCTTGGTAGTTTGATGGGTCACTTTAAAACACTTCAAAATTCATGGAGCTATTTTAAAATCGGTTGTTAGTTGATGAAGATTTTTAATATTTTTCCCTACAAACTTAATATACATTATATTAACTAACATAGTAACAAGTATGTTATCATATATGTTAGTTAATATATATATATTGTGATATTTTTTCTTATTATTTTATTTATTTATTTATTTTTTGGTGTAAACAACATAGATCATCGCAGTGGCATGATAATTAGCCATGAACCAACATAACTCTAACACATCTCATAAGATATGGTTAACAAATTAGAGATATCATATAGCAGCGGAAACCAATGAAATTAATTAAAATATATAATTATAACATTAGAGCAATTTAATTGTCTATGTGTTTAAGGCTTAATCAACTATTGTTTACATATCAAGAAAAAAATAGTTATACGAAAGGCGTCACATATGATACATGTGGCTATATACAAAAATAGAACAACTCAAAAGATGGACTATCCACAAGTCCAACGCATGCAACAGACGGGAGAAGCCTCAGTCGTAATATCTCAAATATAGTACCAAAGGGTCCTCATCTACGTTTGCGATACTTGCAGCCAAAACATCATCATTTATACGATCGTGGTGGTTGCCACGTCCGCATTAGTGTAGTAATGAGTCCATGGTCTCAGTAGTATATATCTCACTAAGTTCTCGTAATGAGCTGATTTTTTTTTTTTTTTTTTTTTCCTTCTACCATACGTTTACAATAACAGACACACTTGATATAATGCTACCTTTTAAAAACGTTTCGTAGTTGACACTTACATTCCATAAATACATGAATTTATACCATGTAGCTGTGAATATAAATACATGTTCTAATCTCCCGCTTTAAAGCACACACTTACACACTCATCTACATCATACTCTATATATATATATATATATCATGTGACTCAGCTATACACGTATATTATCTTTCCAAACCTTTGAAAAATACAAGCCTACACATACGTCTAAGCAAGAAACAAACGACATCATACCCAGTTATATTCATATACAAGCTTTCTAAACCTTTAGAAAATACAAGCATATAAGCACATCTAAACACGAATCTTTATAAATCATCATATGCAATCCAGCCGCAGTAATATACATATATTCTATTCCATTCAAAGTCATAGACATATTTATACTTCTAGTATGAAATATCTCATAAATCATTATATGCAAACTAGCCGTAATGGTATACATATGTTTCGTTCTATTCAAAATCATATACATACTGATAAATTTAGTATGAAAACTAACATAAATCATAAATCATGTCATGCTTGCCTTTTATCCGTTTTTCTTGTTTTGTTGCTGATGCCAATGAGACTTAATTTCACCGAATTGGTCTTACACTTGAGTTGCCAATGGTGCTTCAACCCAAACAGTCTTATATTGCATTGTGCTAATGGGACTTCAACCCAAACGGTTTTGTTGATGAGGCTAATGAGACTTTTACCCAACTGGTCTTTCACATGAGTGGCCGATGGAACTTCAATCCAAACGGTCTTACGTTTAACTTTAATGATTTTGTTCCATGCTATGCATCTGTGCCATAATCATCATATATATGCTTTCACACACTTATGCAACATTTCGTATCCCATTCTTTTCCTAACACTTTCAAGCATATCATGAAATCTTTAACTCATCATAAAGCTCATAAATCATTATCCAAGGCCGGCTCGATACATTTTAAGGCCTAAGGGAACAAGGTTGAGTGAAGCTTTTTTTTTTTTTAGAAAAAAATATTAATTATAATATTTTTATTAAAAAATTAGTTTTCTCACTAATGGGGATGCAAAATTGTTGTATCTTTAAATTCTGATTGGAATTTTAGCTGCTCAATGCTCATCACAAGGCCTAAAAAATCTCTACCCACAACATAACTGAATATTATTATTATCTTCATTATCTCCATTTGAAAAATTAAAATTGACTTCAAATATAAACAAATGTGTGTGTGCACAAAGTGTTAATAAAACAATATCAAAGCGAAATTTAAAACAACATAAGAATTTTGTTAACGAAGTGGAAACTCAATATGAGAAAAACCACTCTGGGGCAGCCAAACCCAGGATATCCACTATTCAGAAGACAAGACTAGTTACAAAGTAGTAGCACTCACATTCCCCTGATACAGTGGTCGTACCTTGCACTCTAACGTGTCACCTAACACGAACACCTCTCAACCAGGTCTCCTACCTGAAAGGATATTCAATGGAATCCTTTACATTAGGGCCAACCCCTAAGATAGACTTCAGATTAGCACAGCAACAGCAACAACACACACAACAACGGCTTCAGAGAGACTAACTTAGCACAATAATATTACAATATAACTCTCTAAGCACTAAGGAATTCAATACCGAATTCTTGCTGTTATCAAGCCTAGTGACCTCTATTTATAGGCTCCAGGTTCAACTGAGCGTCTGGCTTGATAAAACCTAGGCGTAGTCCGGACAGGAGTCATAGGGCGTCCAGATGGACAACTATGCGATCGGCTTTCCAAAATTTCGTTGAAATTCTTTCCTGATTTGAGCCGCGTCCGGACGGTGGTGCCCTGTCATCCGGATGGTCGCACTTCTACTGCACGCAATTTCTATATTAAGGCTTCGCACGTCAGGACCAAAGGAATGGTCGTCCGAACGGTTGATCTGATGCACGTAATTTTCATATCAGATGCTCGTGCGTTCGGACCATGAAGACTGGCGTCCGACCATCTGGAATTTGAATGCGATACTTGCCTTATGTATGAGTGCGTCCGGACGGGAATCCACATCGTCCAGACGGTTGTAGCGATCTTCCCATATCTGAGTTTTGGAAATCAATCCCATAGCTAGTCAAACACTGAGTGTCGTCCGGATGTGCTACTGAAACGTCCGGACGGATGGAAGCTGGAGCAGTTCGAGGCTTCTCGACACAGAGGAAGGTCCGGATGGAAAGTTCTCGTCGTCCGGACGGTATATCACGTCGTTCGGACGGCTGCAAGCGATCCGATTTTTTTGACTGTGCAGAATCTTCTGGAAGCATTCTGAATAGCGGAATCCCTATTTAAAAGCATCATTACAATGAAGTGATTTTGTCCAACAAAATGTGGCTAATTACAAACTAACAAACTCTCTCTTTGGCCATTTTGGGACAAAAATCACTTGACCGGTTAAAAATACAATCCTGGTCCAAAGAAAAAATTACTCCCCATTTTTGTCACAAAGGGACAAAGGGTAAAACAGAGTAATAAAAATCAAACACACCAAAAATTACTCCCCCTAAAGATCTCAAAAGGACTAGGGTAAGCAGAATAATAACATCCAAGAGTTTAACAAGAATATAAAAAAGATAACCAAAAAGTCTCAAAATGTATCAAAAATAACAACAATAAAAAAATCAGGATGCATCTACCATTGGTGCATCGTCCTCATCATCACTGTTGGATGGATGATGATGCCTGAGACACTCCTGGATGTCCAGCTGGCTCTACTCCACTTCGAGGTTGATCGAGTGAACCTCCTGCTGCAAAGATGAAAGAGTCAGCTGCATGGTGCTCATGCTGCTCTGAAGTGCAGCTAATGCCTCCAAAATCTGAGCATAACTGGAATCTTGCTCTGGAGGAGCAGTCTGTGAAGAGGATACCATGTCAGGAACTCTGACAGGGATGAGAGGGGGCTGTGGAGCATCATCCAAATCATCACGCCTCTATTGGGCGTTAGACTTCATCAGCGTTTGCTTGCTGATGGGGTCCTGAATCTTCATTTTTGGTTCTCCAGTGACGCCGATGCCGGACTGTAGAATAATCTGAGTGAGTAGGCAATCATGTGGGAGGTCGGTATTGCTCTCATCACGAGCTTCCAAAATTACACCCAGAATATGCTTGCACAGGCAGAAGGGCAAGTGAAGACTGATGGCATAAACAAACTAGGCCCTTTGCAAAATCAGATCACTGCGCCTCACAATGGGCCAGATATTGTGTTCGACAATCTTGGCAAGCATGCAATGTGGGGCAGATAGGGCACCAATCTAGATGGAGGTGGCACGCTCCTCACCCTGAGGCACAGCCTGAAAGAACTCTCGAAGATCATCCAGAGACAGAGGCAAGACCACCTCATTGTACGGGCTGGTCGACTGCTGAAGCACGGGTACCCCAATGATCTGGCTGATGATATGAGGATCAACTGTAATGATGTGACCATCCACAGAGGACTGAAGAACTAGCCCACGGTCATCATCCTGCACGACCTCAAGATTTGCATAAAACAGGCGGACTAGTCTGGTGAGGACAACACAAGCACAGTTGTGGAGGTAGCCCAAGTGATAGGTTTGGATGATATCATGAATGCTATCTAGCGTGGCCACCATAATATCTGCCCGAACCACGTTCTGTTCGGCAATGACAAACCTGTTCATGATTTTGGCTCTCAGAGCTGCCAACTCTACATCTGTCCTCTGTCGGACCTTGTGTTGTGGACTGCCAGCAGACATGGTTCTGCAAAAAGAATAACCAACAAGATTTCCAGAAATAATCCAAAACGATCATTTGCTTGTTAGTTTCAAAATAAAATCTGGCATTATAACGGTAGTAAATTAGACATTTCCAAAAATTACATCTATCAAAAACACAATACAGTTCAAAATACTACGAAAACAAGATAATCCCAACACAACAGATATCACAAAAACAACATTTTCCAAAAATAAAATATTCCAATAGATAACAAAATACTAAAGGAATACGAAGGGCAAAAAAATATACCTGTAGAGAAGAGATGTAAGCACAAGAGGACAAAATGAGACGAGATAAAGCAAAAAATCTCAAGAAATTATGCACTAAACACCAAAAGAGGAAGAGAAATTGAGTGGGGTAGCTAAAAAATGAGGCGGCCAGGGTTTTTAAAACCAGTGGGGTCCTCGTCTGGATGGCTCATTAACCTGTCCGGACGCGCGTTGCGTCGTAAACATGCGACAGGCCACGCGTGTCCGGACGTGTAACCTTACAGTTCGGCCGTCGAAGTCGCACCCGTCCGGACGCAAAGAGAGGCCGTCCGAACGCTTCACACTGAAAAGACAGAAAAATTGAGGGAAAATTTGCATAAATTATTTTTCCTAAAGTCAGCTTCAGAATATGCATGTATAATTATTTTGACAAAGCAAATAGATAGCATCTCAAAACTATGTAGAGATATAAAAGAGAGTTCAGAGTTCAATCAGCACAAAGATCTTCTTGTAGACAGAAAATTTAAATAGTTTACTCAACTCATGCAATGCGTGTGTGTGTGAAGACTTTTCCCAAAAGGTATGACTATCACTGATATGACAAAAAGCAACCAGATTTTCTAGACAAGAGAGAAAATCAGTGAAAGATTAGTCAAAAGTCAAACCTTATAAATTACTAGGGCCTAGCCACCCTCATCTGATACACTCCCCCTAAGATGCAACACCCAATTGTTTTACTTGTAACATGAAGGACAAGGTAAAATTTTACTTGCACCATGAAGGACAAGACATATTGCAAATTTAGCACATAAGTAGTGAATATACATACATAGCGCATAATTCATAAGAGTAACTGCTTGATTCTTTTGATGTTGCAACGTAGAGAAAATGCTAGAATTTTTAGGCTCTAGGTTCAACTAGCATTTTGGTCAATTTGGCCATCTTATCAAAAATCTATTCTCTTATTCAGAATTTCCAGAAGCAAAAAGTCAGAGAATGAAAGATGTACCTTTAGGGGAGTCTTGGATAGTGTACATTTTCATTGCATGAGGAAAGAAGCTATCCAACTTTTGCATATACAGGAAAAACTTGGCAGATATAGTCATAAACTTTCAATCATATCTAAGCACAGTAAATTAATGCATAAATAATTGAGATATCAGGTAAAAACACAAGCAATATCTGTCATGCCAAAGAAAATTTCCTGCAATTTCTCCCCAAAAACAATTATTTATTTATTTATTTTTATTATTAAACAAAATGCTATATGGAAATGACATCTTATAACATGCACGACATGATCAAACCTGTGTAAGCTCGATGTTGCTAATATAGAAAAACAGTCGCTCAACCTGCTTTTTCTGTCTTCCCTAGATAGTACCTGCAATATTCTCTCAAGAGAAATATGGGGGAAAAAGATGGTTCCAAGATTGCACAGTAAACACATAGTATATCAAGTAAGAATCAAGCAATCTAACCTGATGCCTTAGGATTGGGAACCAAATCCTAGACATGAGTACCTTCACCAACTAGGTGAGTCTATTCCCCCTCATGGGGTGAAGGTCTTCCTTCTTTCTAACCCAAGCCTGCCTTCCTGTGGGTGGTTGCTGGCAGGACTTCATCTGTTGACCCATCCACTCCATCATGCTCTGCATCCAAATAGGTGGCTCCATGCAGTATTGATCATCTTCCACCTTCTGCGGCCTTTTAAAGTGCTTGGATTTGGTCTTGGATTGCCCCGTCTGGGCACTTCTTTCTTGACCTTTGCTTTTTGTGCTTTAAGAAGGAAGAACTGGGGTCGGATATGCCCACTTAGACCGCAGTGATGGCATATAGGAGATTTTCTGATGAAATGAGGCTTTTGAGTGCCTGGAACATCTCCATTAATTTTGTCCTTCCCTTTATCTTCAACAGTGGGGGGAGGCTCTGGGATTTTAGGCTTAACAAAGACAGTCCTGGAAGTAGAGGGAGTATTAGAGGGAGGAGCTACATACCCGAGACTAGTTTTGTCGGTTGGGCTCTTCTGGATTGATAGCATGTGAGTCAGCTTTTCATCAGTGACTCTCTCTAATTGGAGCTATGTCTCTAGCAGCTTCTCCTCTAACCCTTGTATTTTGTGCAGCAATGAACTCTTCTCAGTTTGCAAACTGTTCAGATCATGAATGTGTTGCTTGCGACCTTCCTTCAGCATTTCGAACTCTATATAGAGGGTTTTATAGGCCTCCTTGAGTTCTTCCCCATCATCACTATGCTCTGAGTAAGAATCTTCTTCTTCGACATGTGGAGCCATAAAGGCTAGAAATTTCTCTTGCTCAAGAGCTTCTTCTTCTTTGGACTCTTCACTGAGAGTCGCGTTATAAGCCTTGTTAGTATTTTATATTGACTACATTCTGGATAAAACAAAAACACTTTATGTAATGGTTGCTTTTTAACAGGATGGTCGGTTTTCAATTCAGAATCTTCATGTATTCATACAATGATCAAATCAAAGACAATAACTAATCACAAGCTTTTTAAAGATGTCCATGAAAAGTCCTTGCAAAATCCAAGACAAAAACAACCGGTTCTTGTGCAACCGTCCGGACGGGCCTTTGAAGGCGTCTGGACGCCCCTCAGTGTCCAGCAGATAACGAGGAAGACGTCCGGACGTCAGAGCAACACCGCCCGGACGCTAGGTCAATCAGTATTCAACAAGGAGTTAAATTTCAGAAGTCGACACTGTTGGGAAGTCTCTGCAAGACGTCCGGACGACGTGGCAACATGTTCGGACGATGTCCAGTATTTCAGAATATTCTAGAGTTCTGTTCAAATGTGGAAAGGATTTTAGCGAAGACCGTCCGGATGCTTGGTCAAGCCGTCCGGACGTAAACCTGATAAAGATAGAATTGCGCTGTTTTTTAAAGGATATCGCAGAAAACCTTCCGGACGTGGCTAACTTCCGTTCAGACGCTCGCCAGCCAGAGTCTGAATCTCAGCAGTTTTTGAGGTCTCTTTAAGCCTATAAATAGGGGGCTCTAGGCTAGTGCTTTGTACAGAATTCGACAGTGAATTCCATAGTGCTTTGAGAGGGTGTTTAAGGAGAATCGAAGATCCGCTAGCTCTCAAGCTGTTGCTAGTGTGAGCTCATTTGTTCGTGTGAAGTCTATCTTAGGGGTCGGCCCTAAGGTAAATGAATCCATCAAAAACCCATTCAGGTGGAAGATCTGGTTGGGAAGCATTCGTGTTGGGTTACACGTTAGAGTTAGAGGTATGACTACTGCTTAAGGGTATGTGAGTACGAGTGTCTTGTAACTAGCTTTGTTTTTGGATAGTGGATTTCCTGGGTTTGGCTGCCCCGGAGTGGTTTTTCTCTTCACAGAGTTTCCACTTCGTAACAAATATCTTGTCATATTTAAATTCCGTATTTAAGATATTTGTTTGCACACAAACACACACACTTGGTTAAATTAGAAGTCAATAATTTATTTTCAAGCCTTCCCCTTACCTTGCTTGAGATTCCCACAATCGGCCTGGATATGCCCAAACCCTGAGCATTCATAACATCTTGGGCCCTTGAGATCTTTCTTCTCAGCTTCCTTAGGTTTAGCTTCTCTGGGTACCTTTTTCATTTTTTCGAAAAATTTCTTCTTGAACAGCTCATTTCTCATTAATTTTCTAAAGTTCTTGGCCAGCATGGCCATAGCTTTTTCTTCATCCTCAGAGTCGTCTCCAGCTGAGACTTCGACCTTCTTCTTGGAAGCTTTCAGAGCATTAGTTTTTAGCTTTTTAACTGGGGGCAATGACAGCTCATAAGTTTGAAGAGATCCCACCAACTCTTCAATCTTCATTTCTTCCAGATCTTTGCTCTTTTCAATTATGGTTACCTTGATCCTAAAAAGCTCAGGCAAAGATCTTAGAATTTTACGGATGAGTTTTACATCCGAGACGGTTTTCCCAAGACTCACCATTTGGTTTCTTAGGTCACTCATCTTGGAGTAAAACTCTCCAAATGTCTCATCCTCCAACATCTTAATTTCTTCAAATTTGGAAATCAACATTTGAAGTTTGGCAGATTTAACAAGTTTAGTGCCTTCATATGTTGTTTCCAGAATTTGTCACGCTTCTTCAGCGGATTCGCTATTTGAGATTCTTGCGAACTCAGATGGTGAAAGTGCTTGACACAGAGCATGGAAGGCTTTATCATTGGGAAGTTGTGCGTTTTTCTCAGGAACTAGTTCGAGAGTTGTATCCACTGGCTTAGTCCAACTAGTTTCAACAATACTCCAACAGTCAATGGATTTTAAAAAGAACCGCATACGAGCTTTCCAAAAGCCATAGTTCCTACCATCAAAGGTAGGAACAATATTAAGACTTTGAGACATTATGGATAGAAGTCAAACAAATAACACTCAAGAATTGAATCTTAAACAGAGTGTATTAATTCACTACAAGAAATTTGGCCAGTAGCAACGACATTTTTAGCAACGACATAAATGTAGTTGCTAAAGATCACTTAATAGTAACGACTTTTCAATGTCGTTGCTAATAATAGATCTATAGCAACGACTTATATGCCGTTGCTAAAACTTGTTGCTAATGTCAAAAAAAAAATTTATATCAGCAACGATAAATGTGGCGTTGCTAATAAGTCGTCACAAATACCTTCGTGGTAATTTTCTTCTCGCACGCGTTGCATGGCGGGAAAGTATTAACGACGATAATATAACATTTGCAACGAAAAATAATTGTCGCTAATAGTAATTAATATCAGCAATGACAAATATCGTTGCTGATAAGTAGATCACCAGCAACAGTCACTTATTAGCAACGACTTTAGTGTGTCGTTGCTAATAATTGATTATCAGCAATAACCACAAAGTTGTTGCTATTGCTCTTCTGATTATTAAAACTAATAAAAATAAAAGCACATCAGCAAGGACTGGTTGTCGTTGTTGATATCCACTTATTAGCAATGACATTGAGGGTCGTTGCTAATACTTGATTATCAGCAACGATTTTATGTGTCGTTGCTAATAACCTATAGCATAATTAGCAACGACTATTTGATCGTTGTTGATAATCGTTATATACAGGAAAAAAACCCACATATATATATATAGGAAAAAAAATTAATTCTTGTAGTGTATTTTTTTTAAGTTTTTTTTTATTATTAGGGTTAAATACATACTTGCCCCTTGTAGTTTGCAAACTTTATTTTTTGCCCCATTATTTTTATTTGTTATCAAATGTGGTACCTGTGCTATGGGAAAAAATGCAAATGGTACCTTTATCAATTTTTTCATCCAAAACTAACAGAAATCTATATCAGCGACACGTGGACCATTCAAAATGTGACACGTGGCCACAATATATATATATATATATATATATATATATATATAAGGCCCTTAGGAGTGGCCGAACCACCTACATAGGTCACGAGGGTGGTTCGGCCACCCCCAGACCGGCCGATATGGGGGTGGCCGAACCACCCCCATGAGCCATGAGGGTGGTTCGACCACCCCCAAGGGCAAAACAGGAAGAAAAAAACTTTGAGGGTTTTGCCTTAAAGGTGGTTCGGGCCAAATGGGGGTGGCCGGCAACCCCCATGTGGCCCAAAAGCAACCCTTACAGCTTTTTTTTTTTTTTTTTTTTTTTTTTAAAAAAAGCCTTAAAATTATATATATATATATATATATATATATATATATATATATATATATATATATATATATATATATATATATATATATATATTGTGGGCATGTGTCGCATTTTGAATTGTGCCACGTGGCGCTGACGTGATTTCCATTAGTTTTGGATGGAAAAATGGACATAGGTACCATTTGCATATTTTCCCATAATATAGGTACAACCTATGATTACAAATAAAACTGAGGGGGTAAAAAAAAAAGTTTGCAAACCAAATGGGGCAATTTTGTACTTAACCCTTATTATTATATATGCACCGTTTTATTCAATTTTTAGTAGAGATTTGTTATATATATATTTTTTTATATTGTGAAAAATCAATATTTTAAGTCTAAATTAATTGGTTGTTGAACAATTAATTTTAAACGATAATTTGTTATACAATCAAAGGGTTTTGTCATGGATTTTATTTTATTATTATCATTGTACATTAGAACTGTCAATCGTAATACAAACATCCGATCAATCATTTTGCATTAGTCCGATCGATTGTGATAGGATTGTAGGATCAATCGAACACCCGATAGATCCTAGTGCATTAGTTCGATCTAACTTGACTCTATGGATTTTGCATTAGTATGATGAGTCACGTTAAGAACATCTGATCGATCATTTTGTAGCTATTTCAATCGATCATGACTATGGATTTTTTTTTATTATTCTTGTACATTAGAACTATCAATCATAATACAAACATCCGATCGATTGTGATAAAATTGTTGGATCAATCATGATTGATCAAACATTAAATTGATCTAATGTACGATTGTGATATACTTTAGCCCATAAACATGACCACATTTTCATTTACACATTCAAATTTTAAAAATTCACCGGTGCCCCCTTAACTACCACCGCGTGTCAAATTAGACACTTTGTCATTTTTTTGCCCAAAATGCCTTTGTGGTTATTAAAAAATTACCATTTGAAAAAAAAAATGAAAATTATTAAAAAAATAAACAAAAGGGGGAAAAACTAAAAATACCAAAAAGAGGTGGCCTTTTTCATATTAGCTCCCTTAATTTTAATTTTTTTTTTTTCTTTCAAATGGCTTTTTTTTTTTTTTTTTTTTTTTTTTTTTTTTTTTTTTCATTTTTTTAATAACTCCAATGGTATTATGGGTAGACAACCGCAAACGTGTCTCTCTCTCTCTCTCTCTCTCTCTCTCTCTCTCTCTATATATATATATATATATATATATATATATATATATATAAAAGATTATAGAAGTTATATATGTATAACATATATATTTTTAAATAGTTATTAAGAAATTTATAACATTAGTTTTTTTTTTTTTTTTTTTCTAACAAATTAAAAAAAAAAAAAATTCGGTCAAATTATTAATATATGACTATCAGCGGCGACACCAACATAATACCCAACACTTCACGCGAGAAAGGAAGGCGCTAAGGTGAAAAAAAGAAGGCGCTAAAGTGAAAGAACTTTCGTCATTTTGAGCTTATCTTTTGTAATAATAATAAAAAAAAACTCCTCTCTCGATCTCCTACACATTTCACTCTAATAGAATATATCAAACATCTCTCTCTCTAATCCAAGCAGTGCAGGTTGACATCGCTGCCCACCTCGTCGTCGCCGCCCAGTCTAAATCCTCTGGCCACCTCCACGCCGTTCGATCTACTCCCCTTCGTTCTCACCAGCCCAGGTTTGGTTCTCTCTCTTTGCAATTTCCATCTATGGCAGAGCACCAACGATGATTATGTGTTGCAAATTTGGGGATTTTTTGTATCCATTTAAAGATTGGGTTAGATTCTCTGTAAATTGTGGAAACTTGGATTAGAACCTTACAATTATTTCAAAATACTCATTAAAAACATAAATCCGAAGAATTAGATACCAGAAGAACCTATGGAGAATAGGGTTTCCTTGTTGATGGAGTTGGTGCTAGCGAGGTCTCTGTAAGAAGATGTAGAAGAATCTGTAGCTTCAAGGGCCTGATCTTCTGGGTCTCTCATAATATTTGCAGCTTCCTCGCTGATTGATGTCCCCGTAGGCTCATCTACGTACGTGCGCGCAGACGTCACAAAACGAAAAGGCTTAATTAATTATGAAAGCTTACACATGTTAATTTTAAAATTTTATAAAGGTACAAATTGAAACTGAAAATTAATTACCTGAGAGTAATTCATTGATACTCTTTGACATAATTCCCTATGGATAGTTTGAATTCCAGTAGCTCTGTATATATATATGATAATGAGATTGATCAAACTCGATCTCTGAAGCCATCATCGATCACTATGATATATTAATTACCCATCATTGAAATTGAGAGAAAAAGAAATACCTTGGAGTTGTTATAAGTTCAGAACCGTTATAAAGAAAATTCAGTATTGACAGCATGCAATAGGAATTTTAGTCCTTGTTTCCACTTGTGTTGAGTTTTTGTGAAAAGAGGACAACTCTTCTTTCACCCCTCGCTTCCGCTGTGTCACAAGGTTCATATATAGAACGACTTAGTTGCCATAACACATTCAAAGATTTATGCTTGTGTCAAAAATCCTTTTTTTGGTTTGAGTCCCAACTTTTCTTTTTGGATATCCTCCAAATTGGGTTGTAGGAAATTCTTTTAATTCAGTAGACTCACATGTGTCCTTAAAGTCATGCATTTTTAATAGAACTTTGTCCTTTCTTTTTTACTATTATATATATATATATATATATATATATATATATATATATATATATATATATTTAAAAACATGCCTTTCCTGGATAGCACGGTAATATATGCTTGGTTAGCAAGAAACTTTTGATTTACACGTTTACTTCTTGAGGAAAATAGGGTTTGTTGGTACTGCATTCATTTGCTCTGTTTTATACAACTTATATATTAAGATCATTCTTCACGCGCGCATTGTATATATAGTCCAAGAACTTGAACCAATGGAGCCGGCATGGCCAAACTCCTTGTTGTTGCACAAATGGTGCGGTCACCAATCCACATGTGCATCGATCCCTATTGGATTCAGTGGTAGTATTAGTAGCTAGACAAAAAACAGTGAAAGAAAGAGAGAAAGAAAAGTGGTACCTAATATATATATATATATATATATATATATATAATATTAAAAAAATAGTTTTATTCTATTAAACTAAACAAAATAGATTTAGGGAAATAGAGTAGGCAACCGGTGGGTTTTATTAACGAATTATAACATAGAGGTTTATAGGTGATATAGTTTATTTTTAATTTACTTGAACTGTCCAAAGTTTTTAAATAAATGTTTTTTTTTTTCCAGATTAGAATTTAATTCATGTATTACTCAATGTTTATAGTTCAATTTATATTTTCACATTACATGGTTCTTGTTTGTCATTAGAATCTATATAGGAAATAAATTAGTCAATAAATTGTTTGTCGTTAAAATCATTGCCCCCTTTAGTACCAAAAGGAATGGAATTTCATTTCCTGTATATGGAATCAATGAATCATAATTAATTGAATGCCAATTTGTATTTCCTATATAGACACTTCTTCTGTGGAGATATTCTGGTGATATATACTCTACTTTTTCTGCAAAAATATTGTAGAATGTAAAGGGAATTGCTTAATACATTATGGATTTATAGGCAGGTTCGTTGGAGACTAGCATTTTGAATTGCAGTAGGCTAGCTAATCATTATATAAAAAGAAAAAAAATTCTTGGACAGCTCTAATGTGTGTCATGTTTGGGTGGAGAGAAATTCTTGAATTCACCTCAACTGTTAGAAATTCTTGAATACAACTTCGCCTAAAAATTGATAAGCAACATTAACAATCTGCAGTTGAAGTCCACATCTTTGAAATAATGGTTGAAAAACAGATTCAGCTCAAGCCCATGTGGGGTTTTGAATAGAACCACTTTTTAATTTCCTGTTGAATTTTATTCTTCTTTATTTTGTAATTCAACAACTGTCGTACATTTTTTGAATGTCAAAAGACATGATGGTTTGCATTTGTTAATAGGAAGAAAATCTATGAAAATGAAGAGCTGTTTTCTATATCAACCCTTGTTCATATCTTTCCACATATATAGGAGAAGCATACATTTGCAATATGGTAGAATATTGTGGAAAGAGAAAACTGGTAGTGACTTTGATGTTTTTTATGGCTCTGAGTGTGAATTAAATGAAAACATGATGATAAACTATATAACATTTGACCAACTGCTTCAAATATCGTAACTTCTTATAGGGATATCAAGATGGATAAGAGTTGGATGCAGGAAACTAGACGATTGTCTGAACGATATAAAAAAGGTGTTGATGATTTCATGAGAATGGCAGTTTGTTGCTTGGATGGACGTGGTATGACGAGGTGTCCATGCCGTAAGTGTGCAAATTGATGTTATGAATATATAAACGTGGTGGAGAATCACTTGTATCAAAATGGAATTGATTCGAGTTACACTCAATGGATATTTCATGGGGAAGATTCGTTTACTACAAATAATATGCATGTTGAGCATACACCAAACAATGCAAGTGTAGAGGACCTTGATGAGATTGATGACTTGTTAAACGATGTTCATAGGGGGACGTTTCCGGTTCCTAATATGGGCGATTCTTCTACTACTCGAGGTCCCACGACCAATGATTACAAACATAGAACCTCCTTTGACCCATTGTGTGAAGATGCCCATCGTGAACTTTATCTAGGCTGTAAGCAATTTTCAAAACTCTTTTTCATTGTGAATATGCTTCATATAAATACGCTTTGCAACATGAGTAACAAGGTGTTTGATATGATGATTGATTTGATGAGGAGAGCCCTCCCAGATGGAGAGACATTGCCTAGATTGTATTATGAAGCAAAACGGGTTAGGCAAGGCTTGGGTTTTAGATATGAGTCGATACATGCATGCAAGAATGATTGTGTGCTTTTTTGGAAGGAACAAGCTGATAAAGAAGAATGTCCACAATGCAAAACCTCAAGATGGAGTAATGTCAAAGGTAGCGGTAAGAAAATCCCTCAAAAGGTCTTACTGTATTTCCCAATAAAACCAAGGTTGCAACGATTGTTTATGTCAAAAGATACAGCCAAGAATATGAGGTGGCACAAAGATGAACGGCAACATGATGACAATGCCCTAAGACATCCAACCGATTCTATTGTGTGGAAAGAATTTGATAAAGAGCATGATTGGTTTGCTCAAGATTCCCGCAACGTGCGGCTTGGTTTAGCAAGTGATGGTTTTAACCCATTTGGTAATATGAGTACATCATATAGCATATGGCCAGTAGTACTTATGCCATATAATTTACCTCCGTGGAAGTGTATGAAGGATCCACATATAATGTTGTTGTTACTTATCCCTGGGCCTACAGCACCCGGAAACGAAATTGATGTGTATTTGCGACCGTTGGTGGATGATTTGCATGAATTATGGAATGAAGGCGTAATCACATACGATGCGTTGACGCAACAAACATTTAAATTGCATGCGGCATTATTATGGACTATAAACGATTTTCCTGCATATGCAAATTTATCTGGGTGGTCTACTAAGGGAAAGCTTGGATGTCCAGTATGTAACAAGGATACAACATACAAATGGTTGAAGTATGGTGGAAAGGTGTGTTACATGGGTCATCGCCGTTTCTTACCTCAAGGCCATGTATGGCGGAAAAACAAATCATTGTTCGACGGTACTGAGGAGCATAGAATGAAACCTAAAGAATTGTCTGGTGATCAACTGTTACAACAACTAATGCATGTTACAGATGTGCAGTTTGGAAAAGTATGTGGAACAAAGAGGAAGCGCACAGATGATGAGTTGAATTGGATGAAGAAAAGTATTTTTTTCAAATTGCCTTATTGGTCAACACTGAAACTAAGACGCAATTTAGACGTCATGCATATTGAGAAGAACATATGTGATAGTGTCTTGGGTACATTGATGAATATTGATGGAAAGACAAAGGACACGGCCAAGGCACGAATGGATTTGTATGAGATGGGTATACGCAAAGAATTGCACTTGCAGACAAATGGTGCAGCTCGATCAATGCTACTTGCAAAGTACACCTTGACACAAGATGAGAAGAAAACTTTATGTGATTGGCTGAAAGGTGTGAAGTTTCCTGATGGGTATGCATCTAACATCGGTCGATGTGTGAACAAGCTTCCTAGTAAGATTTCGGGAATGAAAAGCCACGATTGTCATGTCTTCTTACAGTGTTTACTCCCTATTGCAATATGTGGATATTAAACAACCGAAATACGTACAACATTGATTGAGCTGAGTAACTTTTTTAAGCAACTGTGTGCACGGACATTGAAATTAGATGTCTTGAAGCAAATGAAGGACAACATTGTCGTGATTCTATGCAAGTTGGAAAAGATTTTTCCGCCTGCATTTTTTGATATTATGGTTCATCTAGCTGTTCATTTACCTCGAGAGGCTGAGCTTGCTGGACCAGTACAATACCGTTGGATGTATCCAGTGGAAAGAACACTTGGTAAATATAAGCGGTTTGTGCGGAATAGAGCACGCCCAGAGGGGTCAATTGCCGAATGTTATTTATCTGATGAGTGTTTGACATTTTGCTCCTCTTATCTTCGTGGGATTGAGACAAGATGGACTCGTGAAGAGAGAAATGTTGACAGATGGCTAGAGGAAAGGAGTATAGGCTTGGATGTGTTCTCTCAACGAGTTCGACCTTTGGGAGTAGCAAAATTTGTAACACTTGAAGAGAAGGTTTTCACAAGGGCTCGATGGTATGTTCTTAACAATTGTAAGGAAACTGCTTCGTACTTGGAGTAAGTGTAACAATGATTGTTTATTTTTCCTTTATGTGCAATGTAATTGATAATGAAGATGAGTACTTATTTGTATTTTTTATGCAGTGAACACTATCAAAAGGTTAGTGGAGAATCCAGCCTTCACATTGAGAAGAGGCATGAAGCCGAATTTGAACGTTGGTTTCAAAATCGTATATGTGGGAGCAATGCGGCGAATGTTTCAAAACAATTATATGATCTTGCATGCGGGCCTAATTATCTAGTTAGATCATACAAAGGTTGTATTGTGAATGGGGTTAGGTTCCACACAACAGAATGTGAACAAACTCGTACTACTCAAAACAGTGGTATTGTTGTTCGAGGTGAGCATGGCACGTCGAATATTGAGTTCTATGGTGTGTTGAGGAACATTTTGGAGTTACGTTACCCGGGCCCAAATCACGTATATTTGTTTGAGTGCGATTGGTGGAACACTGGGATTAGAACGGGAATGCAAACAGACCAATACTTTAAAACTGTAAATACTTCTCGTACATGGTATGAATCTGACCCGTTTATCTTAGCATCTCAAGCTTCACAAGTATTTTACTTGAATGATATCAAATTGGGTGGTAGTTGGAAAGTGGTGCAGAAGATGACTCATAGAAACATATATGATATTCCAACAATACTAGAGAGAGATAATGAAGAAGAGGACCAAGGAGTCAGTGGTGAGGTACACCAGGAACGTGAATGTGTTGGGGGTAATGCCATTACTGTAGAAGCAAATAACGAAGACTCAAATTTGTTATGAAGAGATGACGTGGAACCTATCCCAATAGCTGTTGATGAAGTATATGTGGAACTTGATGAAAACATGTTCAATGACGATAACTTGTATAATGAGGAACATGATACAAACTCCGATGATGAAGAAGAGTTGTCAAGTAATGAAAACACAGACTCTGAACACGAAGAGGAGTTTTCGAGCGACACTGATACAAACTCTGATGATGATATGTGTTGAATATATTTCATTTTGGTGTAAGTATTTACTGTATGAACATATTGTTTGATGTTTCATAATGTATAGTTAATTAAATTATTTGAATGAACATGTTTCATAATGACTAAGTATGATGTAATATTGTTATATGTCTGATGCGTTTCTTTGGCATGTTGTTACCCTAATAGAAATGGTGGCACGAAAAAGGAGAGCAAGGGGAGGCCCAGGCCAGGGCTGGGGCCAAGCCCATATTAATCATCATGGCTCATAATCTCCCATTGAGGAAAGTGAAGATATGGGTACAGACTCACCGATGACTAATGCAGTGCATTCAGCGGCTCAGTCGAGTTCACAGGGATCTATCCCAACTACATCATGTAAGTGCACATATGTTATTTGTGTAGTCGTCTTTTGATTTTTAAAGGGATCTTTTTTTCTTTCTTTTTTTGTTATAGACTACGTACATACTACTTTACTAGATATAATTGACTACGTTTCCATGTGAAAAATTGAAATGACTTCTAAAAGTAAAGTGTGTGCATAAGTGTCAACAAAAATTAAAGCACAGCGGAAAGTAAATGACACAGATATTTTTGTTGACGAAGTGGAAACTCAGTTAAGAGAAAAACCACTCCGGGGCAGCCAAACCCAGGAATTTCACTATTCAGAAGACAAAGCTAGATACAAGACAGTAATACTCACATGTACCGATGCAGTGGTCGTACCTTGATCTCTGACGTGTAACCCAACACGAACGCTTCCCAACCAGGTTCACCTACCTGAAGGGGTCTTCAATGGAAGTCCTTACCTTAGAGCCGACCTCTAAGATAGACTTCGGTTTGCAGCACTGCACACTTGAAAAACAGCTTCAGAGGAAATATCACGTCTCTGAGCTCTAATGAAATTCACACCAAATTCTTGTAGCTCTAAGTGCCCAAAGACCCCTATTTATAGGCCGGGGGTCAGAATGGGCGCCAGGCAAAATTTGCCTGGGAGCCGTCCGGACGGTGGACCATGGCCGTCTGGATGGACAATTGTGCGACAGGATTTTCCAAAATTTTCGCAGAGAAATCTTTCCTGTATAAGAACATCGTCCGGACGGGATGGCTCGATCGTCCGGACGGACGCACGTCTGCTGCAAGTAATTTCCATAACAGGCTTCGCGCGTTCGGACCATGGGGTAGGAGTGTCCGGACGGCTAAACTTTAACACGCAATTTCCATATCTGGTGCGCGTGCGTCCGGACCATGAGAGGGATACGTCCGGATGGTTGAAGTTGAATCGGCAGTTACCATATACGATGCACCAGCGTCCGGACCACAGCTGTCAAATGTCCGGACGGTTCATTTTGAACTGAGATTCTTGCCTTACAGAGATACGCGTCCGGACGGGATACCACATCGTCCAGACGGTTGATTGATCTTCCCTTTCTTGAAACTTGGAAAGAATCACTAATCCGTTCGAGAACTGATAGGCATCCGGACGTGCTGCTGAAACGTCCGGACGGAGCAAGTTTGCACAGAAGCTTCTCGATGCGATGTAGGTGTCCGGACAGAAGAAACACGTAGTCCGGACAAATGATGCTTGTCTGTCTGATGTCCGGACAGAAGAAACACGTAGTCCGGACAAATGATACTTGTCTGTCTGATGTCCGGACGGAATGACACATCGTCCGGACGGATGGAATAGTAGACAGATGGGAGTCCGGACGAGATGACACATCGTCCGGACGGCTGACAGGGAACTTTGTAATTCTTCTTACTTCACTCTGAGAAGTGGAATCCCTTTTTGCCGCATCATTTACGCATAAATGATTTTGTCCAAACACAGAATAAGGCCAAAATACTAACAAACTCCCCCTTTGGCCATTCTGGGACAAAAATCACTTGACCGGTTTGGAAATACATTCCCGGTCCAAAATAAAAATTACTCCCTTTTTTTGTCACAAATGGACAAAGGGTAAACAGAGTAATAAAACAATCATCTGAATAAAAATTACTCCCCCTAACGGTCTCAGAAGGACCCGGGAAACAGAGTAATATAAGTTCAACAGTTATAATAAGCAACAAATTGTCTCAGAATAACAAAACAATAAAAAGACAACAAATAAACACGAGGGAATCAAACATCCTCTGCCATAGGTGTAGCTTTGGGAATCCGACGTGCAGCCTTGGGTGTAGCAGCCTCATCATCACTGCTATCTGGATAATGGACTTGGAGGCACTCTTGAAGGTTCAGATGGGTCTGCTCCACCCTCTTGCCAATGGACCGCATTTCCAGCTGCATGAAGGATACGGACTACTGCAAGGTGGACATCGACACCTGCATATTGCTCATCCCCCCCTGAAGAGCAGTAAGAGCCTCCATAATCTGAGAAAAATTTACCTCCGGCTCAGATGGCGGGACAGTGTGAGAGGAAGAAGCTACGTCTGGAAAAGCAACATGCATTGCAGCAGGTATATCCTCATCAGAATCCTCTCTCCGTAGCTGCGCATTCGACTTCAGCAAAGTCTGTTTGCTGAGGGGCTGTTTCGTCTTCATCCTAGGCTCTCCATCTACATTGATACTGGACGGCAGGATGATCTGAGTAATGAGGCAGCCGAAAGGAAGACCGGCAGTGCCCTCATCACGAGCCTCGAGCATGACTCCCAGAATATGCTTGCAGAGACAGAAAGGAAGGCGAAAGTGAACAACATAGACAAACTGGGCCTTCTTCAATATCAGATTACTGCGCCTGGTAACCGGCCACAAATTGTGCAAAATAATTTTGGCCAACATACGATGAGCTGGACCTAGAGCACCAATCTTGATGGAGGTCGGATGCTCCTTACCTTGTGGAGCAGCATGGAAAAACTCTCGGAGCTCATCCATAGAGGGAGGAAGCACCACCTCGTTGAATGGACTGGCTGGTAGATCGAGAACAGGTACCCCGATAAACTGGCTGATGATCTGGGGATCAACAGTGATTATGTGTCCGTCAACAGTGGACTGCAGTACCGTCCCACGCTCATCATCCTGAGCAACCTCCAAGGTTGCATAAAAGAGTCGGACCAGCCTGGTGAGGACGATGCAGGCACAGCTATAGAGGTAGGTCCACTGATAAAGTTGGATAGTCTCATGGATACTGTTCAGCGGAGGCACCATGATATCTACACGAACCACGTTCCGTTCAGAAATAACAGTCCGGTCCATAATCTTTGCTTGAATTTCATTTTGCTCTGTTTCTATCCTCTGACGGGCCCGGCGCTGGGAACTGATGGCAGACATGATTCTGCAAAAAGAAAACCAACAAGAATATTCCAAAGAAAATAATCCCAAAACAAATCTTGTTAGGTTAGCAAAAATTTTGGCAGAATAACAGTAGTAAGAGGACTATCATAAAATTTTAGACAAAAATTTTCACAGTCCTACAAATACTCCCAACATGGTATAAGCATCTCAAACTTTCAATAACACTCATGATCAAATATTGAAATTTTAACAGTGTAAGAACTGAAAAGAATAGGACAAGAAAAATACCTGAAGAGGGATTGAGAATGCAAAGAGACACATAGGAATGATATTACTCCAAAAACACCAAAGAAAATTACTCACAAAAAGCCAAAAGGTGGATTTGGTGGGGTATGAGGGAGAGAATGACCGATTCTGGGCAATTTATAGCCTCTGTGGGTGACCCGTCCGAACGGAGTTTTCCAGACGTCCGGACTCGTGGGCCTCGAGAACGTGCGTAACGGTCATGCTCGTTCGGACGAAATAAATTACCCGTCCGAACGATAGTGACAGCGCACGTGAGTCCGAACGTACAACAAGACCTGTCTGGACGATGAGGCACTGTACATGTCCGGACTTCCAGAGAATACCGTCCGAACTACCATGCTACACCCGTCCGGACTCCAAGGAATACTGTCCGGACGCTCCACACTGAAACACCAGAAAAACTGAGAAAAATTTACAGAGATCAAATTTTCTCAAGTCAGTGTCAGAAAACGCATACATAATCAACTGATAACACAATCAGAACGCATCTAAAAAATAAACAGAGATATAAAAGGAAGTTGAGATTTCAATTGGCACAAATAATTTTTCTTGATCATATAAAAATCAAATAGGCAACTCAACTCAAGCTATGCGTGTGTGTGTATGTGGAGACTTTTTTCCCACCAGGTAAGACTTTCCAAGACATGACAAAATAGTAACTAGATTTTCTAGACATGAGAGAAAATCAAAGACAGATTAGCCAAAAGTCAAACCTTATAACTTGCTAGGGCCTAGACACCCTCATCTGATACACTCCCCCTAAGATGCAGCACATATTTTGTTTTACTTGTACCATAAAGGACAAGATAAAATTTTACTTGCTCATAGAGAGCAAGGTGAATTTAAGCACATAAGCAGTGATTAAACAGATTTAAAGCATAAAACTCTTTATGAAATACTGCTCGAATCTTATAGAACTGCAAACTGTAGGGAGTGCCAGAGTTTATAGATGTTAGGTTCAACTAGCCTGTGGTCAATTTGGCCATCTTATCAAGGACTTCTTCTCTTATCCAAAATTTCCAAACGCAAAGAGTCAAAGAAGGAAAGATGTACCTTTTAGGGGAGTCTGGGATAATACACTTTTTCATCGCATGAGGAAAGAAGTTATCCTACTTTTGTATAAACAGGAAAAACATTTGGCAATATAGTCAAAATTCTCAATTATATCTAAGCATATTGAATCAATGCAAACCAAATTGAGACATCAGGCAAGAATGCATGCAATATCTAATAAGCCAAAGAAAAAAATCCTGAAAATTCTCCCCAATTTTTTTTTTTTTCTTAAAACAAAAACAACAAGCAATATGGAAAAAAAACATCATATGCTAAGGCACGATCAAACCTGTGTACGCTTAATGATGCCATTATAGAAAAACAGTCGCTCAACTTGCTTTTTCTGTCTTCCCCAAAAATACCTGCAAAGTTTTCTCAAGAAAACACAAGGGGGCAAACATAACTTGTTCCTAGATTGCATATAATATATAACAAATACAATGAGCAATCAAACCTGATGCCATAGGATTAGGAACAAAATCCTAGGCATGAACACCCGAACCTGCTAGGTGCGTCAGTTCCCCCTCATGGGGTAACTATCCTTCTCAGCCCAAGTCTGCCTTCCAGTATGTTGTTGCTGACAAGACTGCATCATCCACTCCATCATTTTTTGCATCCAAATAGGAGGCTCACCGGAGTATTGCTCTTGAGGCCTTCTTAATTGCCTAGGTTTGCTCTTGTAAGTGCCACTCTGATTGGCTGGTACAAACCACTGTTGGGGCCGTTGACGCTGAGGAGCATGAAACCAAGGGGCTTGGAACTGATGTCTTGGTGCTTGTCCCCATGGTGCCTGATAGGATGCTTGATGCCAAGGAGTCTGATGCTGAGTTGCAGGTACAGTGCTATACTGAGCTTGTCTAGGCACTTCTTTCTTGGCTTTGGCCTTTTGTGCTTTCAAAAGGGAGCGCTGAGGCCGTATGTGCCCACTGAGACCGCAGTGATGGCAAACATGAGGTCTTCTGATGGATTGAGGCTGCTGAGTGCCTGGAACTTCATCATTGACCTTTTCCTTTTGTTTATCTTCAATAACAGGAGGGAGCTTTGGGACTGTAGGAGGCACAAACACAGTCTTTGAGGAAGAAGGAATATCAGACGAGGAAGCTACATACCCGAGACCAGTCTTGTCATATGGGCTCATCTGGATGGACAGCATATGAGTCAACTTCTCATCAGTGACTCTCTCTAGCTGGAGCTGTGTCTCAAGTAGCTTTTCCTCGAGCTCTTGTATCTTGAGCAGCAGTGAGCTCTTCTCAGTATGCAGACTGTTCAGATCATTAACTTGCTGCTTTCGACCTTCCCTCAGCTTCTCAAACTCTTTGTAGAGAGTTTTGTATGCTTCCTTGAGCTCTACCTCATTCTCACTATGCTCCGAATAGTAAGAGTCTTCTTCTTCAATATAAGGGGCCACAAAAGCCAGAAATTTGTCAGACTTTGGAGCATCTTCTTCGGACTCATCACAGAGAGTCACATTATAAGCCTTCCCCTTGCCTTTCTTGAGATTCCCGTAATCGGCCCAGATATGCCCATAGCCTGAGCATTCAAAACATCGGTGTCCTCTGGGATCTTTCTCATCCTCTGGTTCAGCTTCTCTGAGAGGTTTCTTGGCTTTTTCAGAAAACTTCTTCTTGAACCGATCATCTTTCATTAGTATTCTGAAATTTTTGGCAAACATTGCCACAGCCTTTTCTTCATCCTCAGATTCTTCTTCAGAGGAGGCTTCTACCTTCTTCTTGGAAGCCTTAAGAGCAATGGTCTTTAATTTCTTGACCGGGGGCAGAGACAGCTCGTATGTTTGAAGAGATCCAACCAGCTCTTCAATCTTCATTTCTTCAAGATCCTTGCTTTCCTTGATAGTCGTTACCTTAATCCTGAAAGTCTCGGGCAAAGATCTAAGAATTTTTCGGATGAGTTTTACATCCGAGATAGGTTTCCCAAGACTCACCATGGAGTTCCTCAGGTCACTTATTTTGGAGTAAAACTTTCCAAATGTCTCTTCCTCTAACATCTTAATTTCTTCAAATTTTGAAATCAACATCTGAAGTTTGGCAGATTTTACAAGTTTTGTGCCTTCATATGTTGTTTCCAAAATTTGCCATGCTGCTTTGGCTGATTCGCAATTTGAAATTTTGGCGAATTCAGATGGAGAAAGTGCTTGGCATAGAGCATGGAGGGCTTTGTCATTTGAAAGGCGAGCGTTCTTTTGAGGGACTAGTTCAAGTGTTGTATCCTCTGGTTTAGTCCAACCAGTCTCAACAATACCCCAACAGTCAATAGATTTCAAAGAGAAACGCATACGTGCCTTCCAATAGCCATAGTTCGAGCCATCAAAGGCAGGAATAGAATTAAGAGTTTGAGACATAATAAAGATAAAAGTCAAATATAAAAACACTCAAGAAATTAATCTTCTTAGAGTGTACCAAGCTCTGATACCAATTGAAAAATTGAAATGACTTCTAAAAGTAAAGTGTGTGCATAAGTGTCAACAAAAATTAAAGCACAGCGGAAAGTAAATGACACAGATATTTTTGTTGACGAAGTGGAAACTCAGTTAAGAGAAAAACCACTCCGGGGCAGCCAAACCCAGGAATTCCACTATTCAGAAGACAAAGTTAGATACAAGATAGTAACACTCACATGTACCGATGCAGTGGTCGTACCTTGATCTTTGACGTGTAACCCAACATGAACGCTTCCCAACCAGGTTCACCTACCTGAAGCGGTCTTCAATGGAAGTCCTTACCTTAGAGCCGACCTCTAAGATAGATTTCGGTTTGCAGCACAGCACACTTGAAAAATGACTTCAGAGGAGATATCACGTTTCTGAGCTCTAATGGAATTCACACCAAATTCTTGCAGTTCTAAGTGCCCAAAGACCCCTATTTATAGGCTGGGGGTTAGAATGGGCGCCAGGCAAAATTTGCCTAGGAGCCGTCCGGACGGTGGACCATGGCTGTCCGGACGGACAACTGTGCGACAGGATTTTCTAAAATTTTTGCGGAGAAATCTTTCTTGTATAAGAACATCGTCCGGACGGGATGGCTCGATCGTCCGGACGAACGCACGTCCGCTGCAAGTAATTTCCATAACAGGCTTCGCGCGTCCGGACCATGGGGCAGGAGTGTCCGGACGGCTAAAATTCAACACGCAATTTCCATATTTGATGCGCGTGCATCTTGACCATGAGAGGGATACGTTCGGATGGTTGAAGTTGAATCGGCAGTTACCATATACGATGCACCAGCGTCCGGACCACAGCTGTCAGATGTTCGGACGGTTCATTTTGAACTGCGATTCTTGCCTTACATAGATACGCGTCCGGACGGGATACCACATCATCCGGACGGTTGATTGATCTTCCTTTTCTTGAAACTTGGAAAGAATCAGTGATCCGTTCGAGAACTGATAGGCGTCCGGACGGAGCAAGTTTGTACAGAAGCTTCTCGATGTGATGTAGGTGTCTGGACGGAAGAAACACGTAGTCCGGACAGAAGATGCTTGTCTGTCTGATATCCGGACAGAATAACATGTCGTCCGGACGGATGAAACAGTAGACAGATGGGCGTCCGGACGGGATGACACATCGTCCAGACGGCTGATAGGGAACTTTGTAATTCTTCTTACTTCACTCTAAGAAGTGGAATCCCTTTTTGCCGCATCATTTACACATAAGTGATTTTGTCCAAACATAGAATAAGACCAAAATACTAACACCATGTTTTGCCTAACAGCAAGCACATTAATTGGGCGGAAAAAAAGGGGTAGGAATAAGTGCATAGAGTTTATGGAATTGTTTAAAAGTGGTCCCATTCATCTAGAAATCAAGGATGGGACTCAGGTAGCAGTAGGCAAGCGTGGTGGGCAATTTACGAAGATGGTGAGCAAAATTGTTCGCGGCCATTGCGAGCTACATCATGCTTCTTGGTGCAAGGTCCCACCTGAACAAAAGGCAATGTTAAGAAACCGTCTTACGGTATGTCTCTCATTGTTTGAGATAACGTTATTTAATACAAATTATGTGATAAATTTTTGACGGTTATTTTCTTTATTACTATGTTAGTCTTATGTCACCCTGAACATGAATCGTATGGAGGAGATCTTGACACTTAATAGAGCACTTTGGCGTAACTATACAAGACTTCGCAACAAACTTTACAACAAACACTATAAACCATTTCTCAAAGATGATGAAGAGGAGGGCAATAAGGAGGGCAATGAGCAAGTAATGAGCAGGGTGATGATGAGGGTAAAGCTAAGGCAAGGTCCACTGTCCCCGAAGGTATTGCGGTCAACGCATGGCTTATGATATGCGACTCATTTGATGAGAAATTATGGAAAGTAAATCTTATTAATCTAAATTTACAATGTTGTTATAGATATGCTTGGAATACAACTCTTTAATTTAACGAATACTGTTTTTTTGGACACCATTCGACAGGTTAAGTCTAGACGGAATAAGAAGAATAGACGTGGATTGTTAACAAATCACACGGCTGGCTCCAAACCATTCATAAGTCATCACGATGAAGAAGTAAGAATTTTAAAATATTATATTATTATAAGAACGTTGTTGGAAGTATACGTTTATTATATGTGTATTATTTGCAGACAAAGAAAACTGGAGTCGAGCCTCGTTGGGTAGAGTTTTTTAAGAAGACTCACACAAAGAAAAGTGGTTCTTTTGTGAACCCACATTGTAAGACTTTATACGTAAGTAAATGGAACGTTTATTTGATAATAATGATTTCTTATAATGTATTTATAAAATTAGCTTACTTGCATGAACTTCTTAACTAAAGTTTATACTGATTATGCAGAATCAAAAGAAGGATTTAACAGCTGAAGAAGGCATTGACAACACAGAGGAAGCTTCCATAATGACACAAGTACTAGGGGGCCCCCGATCTGGCCATGTTAAAGGCATGGGGTATGGTGTCATACCTACCCCATCCTCATCTCGGTTGCGTGACGTGATCCATATGGACAACCATGAAGAGTGTAACCAAAAAATGGAGGCGATGCAGGAGAAGATAGATATGCTAATGGCAATTGTGATGTTAGATTATATTTACAATATAATTTATTTTTACATACATTCACTAATTGTTATAATGGACATGATTATGATATGAAATTCTCTTCTTCCTAGGCCTGGACAAAGCGTGCAAGATGATTCAAGCTAGGGCAACTTCTCTTAACATAGATCAACTGAAGGTGTTTATTGGATTGATGGTGATAGTGGGCTTATGCATGGTCATCTAACTATGTAAAAATATGAGCTATTGCAATGGGAAAGATTGGGAATGAGACACTTGAGTTTGTGATAAAAAAAAAAAAAAAAAAAAAAAAAAAAAACTCATTAACACCTTTTGTAGTAGTTTGTCTTTTTGTATGTCTTTCCCCCTACTATTAAGCTCATGTAGTTGTAAATTTTTTGTATTTTATTTAATTACGAAGCTTCTTATATCTGTTAGCCTCTAGTGTTCTATTTAGTTTTGAATCTTCGCTTCCCTCTCTTCCCACATATATATTATATAGTATAATAGTTTATGAAGCAAGGGTGGTATTTATGCGTGCACATTGATTGTCTAGTGTGATTGGTTTTATGGCTAAGGTATGTTGACAATTCAAAGCATTAAGAACCAGGTCAGATAACAAAGTTTTTGCTGTAGGTGTAACTTTCGTTGATTTTTTGATCAATGTTGTTTACTTGTGAGCTTCTTCCACTGATTTACAGACTAGTGACTACTGAAGTGGCTTATTGCAGGAACAACCGTAAGTTTACTAGGTTGCCAAAAAGTTGAAGATGTTAGAGGGATGTCGTTGTAGGACTTCAGGTTGTGAGGTTAGTGATTTCTGATACTTTAAGCAATCACAGAACTAATCATTTTCCAAAAAAATGTCTCTTTTTGTGTTTGGGTTAGGTTGTACATTGACAAGGATTCAACATACCTGTTTTTAACTAAAAGCATTGAGAGGATTATTTCTATATGTAGCTCAAATTGTGACTTGAATACTCTTAAGCATTTCTAGATGAGCATCTATCAATAAGATTAATAATATCTTGTTATTTAAACTGTAGTTGTAGTTGAAGATACTCTGAATTTCTATGAGTGAGGAAGGTATTCTGAAGATGATTCAGAAGCTGCTAGTTTTTGTTCTTTTTGAATGTTTTAATGAGAAGTCTAGGTTTCTATTTCACTGGCAAGTGAATATGACCAAGTTGAAAGCCTTCTGATAATATTAAAAGTGACTATCATCTATATTAGCGAAGTACTATTCATGATATTGTTTTTTTTAGGTTTCTGCCAACATCAAAGAGAAGATTTCAGCTGCAAAAACTGATATTGTCATTGTACCCTTAAAGCAGTCCCCATGGAGTAAAAAGTGGGAGGCATTCAAAGAGAAGGTAAATTTACCCTTGTTGCCAACTCTACTTCAAAAATCATAGAAGTTCTATCTATTTTATATATAATTTCCTGTCTCTCATCTGAAATAGATTTTTTTTCTTTTCTCTTTTCCCCTTAAGCTTTAAAGTCATCCTACATTCAAGCGTATCAGCGGGTTTAGTGAACCTGTTGTCACAAAGAGTCAGGAGGTATTTTTCAATTTAATATTGTTTCTTTTTATTTACAAGTTTGTCTAGTTGAAATGCTAACCCGTTCTGCTTGGTTTTCTTGTTTCTACTTCAACTTTTTTTTTTCTTCTTCTTGAAATGACTCTTGGCATGTTATATCCTTGTGTCGTATGGCCATGCTTAAGGTTTGACCAAAAATCAGATGCCTCTTATTGGCAGAAGTCAGATGTGTTTAAATAAGAATGGGGTATAAATCTATCTCTCTCTCTCTCTCTCTCTCTCTCTCTCTCTCTCTCCCCATCAGAGCCTCTTAGTGTCCAATAATGAGGCTTTTCTTGTAGTTGGGTTTGAGATGCAAAAAGTAGAAGCTGAATGCCTAAGGACAATTTCTAGACATCTTGTACAGAAGTAAACGTGTACTTGGTTATGTTTTGAAGCTAGTATTTGAATTTTCAGAAACCTTACAAAGATGGAAAATTTAATATATAAAATGCAGCCTTGAATTATGGTTATCTCAGTGCTAATGCCATGTACTTAGCCTGTTTTCTTGTTTATTACTTTTTGTTGATTGGTGTCAACTGTAATTGAAAATGATTGCTTAGCTTCTATTCCATTTTTTTCTTGGTATTTAAATTTATTCAAATTAGTCTAACCAGAAGGGAAGGGTTGAAGTGTTATATCCTTCTTGAACTTGTAAAGTTATGCATTGCAAATTCTAATTGGCATGTAATAATTTGATTGCTGACAATGACATGTTATTCAGTTTTAATTTTCCTTATAATTGATGTTGTTGATTTTCTTAATACTCATCCTCTTGCAATGTGTGTTGTAAATTGTGTCTGGGTTGGAATTGGCAGATTGTAGAAGATGTGCAGGAAAGATGGGAGACAAGTGATAACCCCATTGTTCACAAAATTCAGGACTATGCTTTTCTGCCTTGATATTTTTTCATGTTATATTCTGAGTGCTAATCTGACTGTCTCCTGTTTGACAGTCTTATTGAAAGTATCTTTCAAGAAACAGATGCTGCAATATCAATCAATGAAATACGGTAATGAGATCCGTATGTTCATGTTCCTGCTGGTGTTTGTCTCAGAATTTGCATTCCATATTTTAAAAAATTACAATTTTTTTCACTTTCTACAATATTTGTGTGGATTAGATCTTTCCCTTTACAAAATTTTGTGAAAGAAATTCAGCAAGTAATCAGGCCAGTCCTCCATGCTTACATAAGGTGCACTGAGCTTCTTTAGGAATTTTGGAATGGTGTTGCCCTTTTATTATGCCATGTTTGACAATCTATACTCTAGTTATATATAAAGTGTGCTTTCTTCAACTTTACAGAAAACTTTTAGGGACAAGGAAGCAAGTACATAGATCCAAGAAGAAGAAGAAGAAGCAACTGTGTATCAAACAATGTGGAATAAAGTATAGTGATTGAGTGTAATTTATGTCCAATGTGAATTTTAGTTGTTAGGCTTGAACATATATATAGACTTGTAATTCATATTTTTAATTAAACGTAAATCATATTTTACTCAAAGAGAGTGGAATATTTTGTATGGTGTAGAAATTTAATGGCAAATTCAGCATTGATAATACTATAAATAAAATTACAAATTTAACAAAAAAATAAATAGAAATCATTACAGGTTGCTAATGAGTTATCGGCAACGACTTTCAGTTGTTGCTAATAAGTCATTATCTACACGCACCATCGATGATGTTGATCTGCAACGACATGATAGTCGTTACTGATAAGCCATTATCTACAGATAATTCACTATTGATCTGCAACGACTTTTAGTCGTTGTTAATAATCCAGTATCTGCAACGACATTTGAGTCGTTGCTGATAAGTACACACTATTAGCAACGACACCCATTTTCTGTTTCGTTTTTGTTCGAAAGGAAGGGCGACGACACGAAGCTTATCAGCAACGACAATTGTGGTTGCTGATAAGGAACTATCAGTGGCAACAAAAAGTCGTCGCTGATGAGCAACAAGGACCATCTTTTTGCAAGGACTTATCAGCAACGATATCTCGTTGCTAATAACTATTAGCGACGACTTTTACACTATCAGCAACGACAAATTGTCGTTGCTAAAGACCAAATTTATTGTAGTGTAAGCTCTGATACCAATTGAAAAATTAAAATTGACTTCTAATATAAACAAATATGTGTGTGTGCACAAAGTGTTAACAAAACAATATCAAAGCGAAATTTAAAACAACACAAGAATTTTGTTAACGAAGTGGAAACTCAATATGAGAAAAACCACTCTGGGGCAGCCAAACCCAGGATATCCACTATGCAGAAGACAAGACTAGTTACAAAGTAGTAGCACTCACATACCCCTGATGCAGTGGTCATACCTTGCACTCTAACTTGTCACCTAACACGAACGCCTCCCAACCAGGTCTTCTAGCTGAAGGGGTCTTCAATGGAATCCTTTACCTTAGGGCCAACCCCTAAGATAGACTTTAGATCAGTGCAGCAACATCACACACAACAACGGCTTCAAAGAGACTAACTTTGCATAATAATCTTACAATATAACTCTCTAAGCACTAAAGAATTCAATATCGAATTCTTGCTGTTCTCAAGCCTAGGGACTTCTATTTATAGGCTCCAGGTTCAACTGAGCGTCTGGCTTGATAAAACCTAGGCGTTGTTCGGACGGTAGTCATAGGGTGTCCAGACGGACAACTGTACGATCAGCTTTCCAAAATTTCGCTGAAATTCTTTCCTGATTTGAGCCGCGTCCGGATGATAGAGCACCATCCGGACGGTCACACTTCCGCTGCACGTAATTTCCATATTAAGGCTTCCCGCGTTCGGACCAAAGGAATGGTCGTCCGGACGGTTGATCTGATGCACGCAATTTCCATATTTGATGCTCTCACGTTCGGACCATGAAGACTGGCGTTTGGACGTCTGGAATTTGAATGTGATACTTGCCTTATGTATGAGCGCGTCCAGAAGGGAATCCACATCATCTGGACGGTTGCAGCGATCTTCCCATATCTGTGTTTTGGAAAGAAATCCCATAGCTGGTCGAATACTGAGTGTCGTCCGGACGTGCTGCTGAAATGTCCGAACGGATGTAAGGTGGAGCAGTTCAAAGCTTCTCGACACAGAGGAAGGTCCGGAAGGAAAGTTCTCGTCGTCCGGACGAATGATGCTTTGGACAGTTGGGCGTCCGAACGGTATATCATGTCGTTCGGGCGGTTGCAGGGATCCGATTTTTCTGACTATGCAGAATCTTCTGGAAGCACTCTGAATATAAGAATCCCTATTTAAAAGTATCATTACAATGAAGTGATTTTGTCCAACAGAATGTGTCTAATTACAAACTAACACCATTATTTCCAATAATAGAACGTTTAAAGGTAGAAAATGGATTTTATTTAAGAATGTCTTTAATATTATTTGATTCTCTTATTTAATACTATCAATTTTTTTTAAAGACTTATTTCAATAATGGAATGTTGGGGAATTAAATGATATTAATGCCTTTTTAATTACTTATTACTATAATTAGGGCCTTAATTAAAGAATATTAGCTATAATTAAGCCTTCAAATATTTTTTATAAAAAAAAAATAAAATCTTATTAATATTCATTAATTGGGGGCCTTAAGCGACTGCCTAATTTTTTTCTATATAGAGTCGGTCTTGTCATTATCCAATTATATCTATCTCAATTCAAAATTTCATAAAACAGATTTTAACGCCCATAAACCATCATCAAATCATATCTCAACATAATTCAAAGTATTAGAAGCATTCTTCAAACATATATCATCCAAAATATTATCGGCTCAAATTTAAAATAGCATTTTTGTATCAATATAAGTATATTTTCTTAGTGAGTTAAATACTCATCTAGACTGCTCAACTTGGAGCTTATGAAGGAATTCCCAACGCAAGCTTGCAATGTACCATTACATTAAACATTGCAATAACACATTTGTTAGTATTTTATGTTGGCTACATTCTGGATGATAAAAACATTTTATGTAATGGTTGCAATTTAAACAGGATAATCGGTTTCCATTTAGAGTCTTCATGTAATATGGACAATGTTCATATCAAGTCATGTGACTGATCACAAGTTTCTAGAAGATGTCCATGCAGTTTCTAAGTCAAAACAGCCGGTTCTTGTGCAACCGTCTAGACCGGCCTTTGAAGGCGTCCGGATGCCCCACAGTGTCTAGAAGCTTCAGCGTTGAAGACGTCCAGACGTCAGAGCAACACCGTTTGGACGCTAGGTCAAGCTTCTCCAACTTCTACATGGAGTTGGATTTCAGTCGACACTGTTTAGGAAGTCTATGCAAGACGTCTGGACGACGTGGGAACACGTCCGGAACTATCCAGCATTTCAGACTATTCAAGACTTCCTTTTCGAGCATGGAAAGGAGTTACAGCGAAGTCAATATTTATTTTCGACATTAAGACTATCCCAACACAACTCTAACCTTAAACTTTACTAAGGTTTTTGATTTATCTCAAAAGCCAATAACATAGTAACCCATAAAATTTCTAGGGTTCCATTAGGTAACCCAATAACTAAAAATACCAACCCATAAAAAAATAGGTTAGACACCAAAAACCCTTAATTTACCACATTTATACAAAATTTAGGGTTTGGGTCTTACCTTGATTTCCATGCAAAGATGAATCCATTGCTTGGAATTTGTTTAGAATTGCTCTATACCTAAAGAAATTTGAGGGATTAAGCTCAAGCTCTAAGGATTAACACAAAGTGTAAGAAAAGCTAGGGTTTGTGGATTTATCTTAAACCAATCGATGAAAGCAACGATTTCGCACCAAGGATTGTGTTTTCGGTGTCGGATTTGAGTTTGGAAGTTTCAAAATACAAGGATCTTTGGCCCTAGGAGAGAGAATTGAGGACTTTCGGATGGGAGAGGAGAGAGAGAAAAATGAGCTGAAAATACGTCTAGCCAACTTAAATCTCGGCCTGTCAGGATAGGTTAATGAGCCGTTCGGACACACCAGAGTGAAACGCTTATCCAACTCGTGGGTCGCACTGTCCAAACACATAAATGTCCCATCCGGATGCGCATGAAGAAGTGGACTCTCTGTCCAAGCTGTTAGGATACACTGAAGTCCCATCCAGACACACTAGAACTTGGGACTCTCAACAAAGTCCGTCTACAAGCCGTTCGAACACGAAAGCGAACAGGACCCTACTGCCTCACCTGTCCGGACACAACGAATGCTCTGTCCGGACATAAAACCAAAAATTCAGATTTTAAGCAATTTCTTAGTGTTCCTTTCTATTCTTTACCTAATTAATCTAATTCTTGTTTTTAACTCTTAATTAATATCTTGGACATTACATATATTGACCATTTACAAACTAACTTAGAATTACTAAGTTAATAAGTAATTTAATTAATAGAAGTTACATAAGTTACAATTAGTTAATATAATAGTATGTAATATGTTAATACGTTATATACTAACTTAATGTTATATATTAATAACACACACACACACACACAAAATTTTAAATTTAATAAATACGTATAATACTAACATATTAATGCATTTTAAATTTTTAAATAAGTTAACTTATATATTAATAAATGAGAAAAATACTAACTTGGTATATGATGTGGTCTTTTTAAAACAAAAATATATCAATAATAGATTACCACTCGCAATAGTACGAATCTTTATAGGATAAGGCTATATAGAGGGTATCAAACCTCAAGGATGCATGGGTGTTGTTATTAAGTTTATCTAGATTAAAAATAACTTAAGAAAAGATGGTTGATTTTGTTGTTGACTAAAGTGCATAAAATAAACGTAAAAGAGAGTTGAAATATGAAAGAGAGAGAGAGAGAGAGAGAGAGTAGGATATTGACTTCACCGTTATCCGCACATCAATGGTTAATCAAAGAAATTCATTCTATGCATGTTATAAATAAACAAGAAAATACATTCTTAAAGAATAAGTATAATCTATATTCGGTTGGCACTGACCATCCACCGAACCACTAAGATGTGGTTTCCACGTGACATTACTACAACCTCTTCAGAGTTAAGATTTGGCAGTGGAATAAAAAGGTATCCAACTGGTTTGGAATAAATAACACGACAGAGCTTCTAACTGAAATACTTCTAGATGATCATAAAGAAAATGTTTAGACAAATACATGTAAACATGTGTCAACAGTGACACAAGAAAATACATGGAAATTATTAGCAATCTTGTCAACATAAAACATTATAAACATAGAAAACTTATAAACAAATGCAAACTATGCGTCCTTAGCTTTAAAACCTCTTGAGTTTTATTCCTTGTCTATAGACCTGCACCAGTATACATATATATATAGAAACAAAACATAAAACACTAAAGTGAGTCCATTGTTTCCAATAATAATATGAGTGCTGGTTTATTTAATATATGCAACATAATGTAATAACTTTATAATCACGTCTATGCACAATATATAAACCATGGTAGCTAATCATAGTCATATATTGAATATAAACATAACCATAAAGCAATAATATGATAGTTTTAAATGTAGAGTTTTAGGTATTTCCCTTTTTCCACTATTCTGTTGGCCTTGGCACGGTTAGCGTGTTATTTGAAACCTTGGTTTCCTCACTTAACTTTTAATT